>NC_073303.1:184252169-184529669 GCF_027595985.1 Sorex araneus | reverse complement strand
TATTGTTACTGTTTTTGACATATCCAATACGCATGGGTAGCTTACAAGTACGAGATAGGCGTATTAATTAAGAACATAAGTAAAATAATTTAAAGAAATGTATTGTAAGCTCCCCTGGTTGATACACTTTTTGTCACAATAGTCTGACACAAGTCTGAAACCCTTATCAATACTGCTTCCTCTTCAGAGGCTTAAGTAGTATGCAGCATTGGTCCTACAGTTTGGTCTACTTGATTATTTTCTCTTACTCCTTTTATTTCTTTTATTAACCCTTTATATTTCAGGTTTGATGAATTGAATTCACCTGTAATCACCATATGGGAACTCTGAACTTCTATCTTTAGTCCATTAAAATCAGGATCCCAGGATCCTGTGCTTTTGCTCTGTTTTTCAACCTCTTTTTTCCCTCCTTCATTCCTTCTCTTCCTTTCTCTCTTCCCACTTCTCCCTTTCTCTATCCCCCCTTTGTCTTCCCCTGTGACTGCAAGTGATCCCTGTATTATATAGGTAGTGACTCAATTTATATTTTTAAACTCCTTAATGATTATTGATAAAGGACAACTGGTAGTAATATTAATATCATTAGGATTGCAGTAATAACTAGCTAAAAAATGAGAGAATGGGGGCAGCTTCATAAGTCAATGGGCTAAGTGCAACTTTGCATGTAGGGTAAAAAAGGCTTAATCCAAAGCACTCTATGATACACTGCTACCATTGACCTTGAACAGTGGGCTCAAATGTAGCCCATGAACCCTATTGACGTGGCCCAAAATCAGGAATAGAATAGACATAGTGTATATGCAAAATTCAGCAGAACTCAATTTATCAAGTAAATTCAGATAATTTATTTCTGACTGGCTTTCTTTCGACAAATTCATACTTCCTCACTTGTAGAAAACTTTATTCTAAAATTATTTATAAGGATTTCTATTCATTTAAACCAAAATTATAGGTATTATTTTTAGTGCTAGGCAATCAGGTTCAGGGTCTCAGATATGTATCATTTACTCTAGTACTATGCTATGTCCCCAACAGCTGAGCCAGTAGATAACATAAAGAGATGTAATTTAAAGAAATTAGGATAAACTTCAATTTTACTATTGTACATGTAAATCATATTTCTTGCATCAAAAGATTATTAAATTTGTTGTTTTACTTCTTTAAAACTTTAAAATAAACTAAATTTTTGTGAACAATATTTAAAAAGATTTTCTAACACATGTTCCTATTTATTTTTATGCTGTTTTCTCAAATGTATTTTTAAAATAAAGCACTTTCTTTTTTGTGTTTTGTTCAGCATTGGAAATGTTGTACCAATGGAGCTTCTTTCCTGTACCCTGGCATCATTTGGACAGCCTTGTAGTGTATAGTGGTTGTCTTTACTCAGTGGAAAATTTTAAGTGTCTGAGGAAGAGCTTCCATATGGCTGCTAACCTGTGAAAGAGCTAATGGTCAATATTTTTTTTTCATAGATATTCCATTATTTTGGCAAAGGTCTGTTCTATTCCAGGATCTTGTGGTTGAAAAGTGAATGCTGATTTGAATCTAGCCATGTTTCAAAGGTGCCAGAAATTGAGAAGCAGAGAGATTCATCTTCACTGACCTTGAAAAATGACCCCAAGGAAAATTGCGTGAACAATTGAATTCCAATGATTATATAGGTGGGCAGTTCTCTGAAATTTCTGTCTATTTCGTAGCATAGGTCAACGTAGCCAGCAAAAAAAATTAAAGATGGAGGAACATGACACTAGATTAGAAGAACTTGTTAATGGGTCATTTTGAACAGTATGACTTTAATTTTGGAGGAACTTAGTTGATGAGAAGGAGATGAAATGAAATTACTTAAAATTTGTCTCAGAAAAGTCAATGGAAAAGTGAGTTCTGAATCAGAGGGACTAGCACATTTTCAAATTTCATATTTAAAGTCAAGTTCCTCAAATACTTGATAATATGCCGAACCTATTTGTTGAAAACCACTGAACTTAACATAAATTCAACAAATTGCTTTTTACAAACATCAATTTTTATTTGTATATTGAGTAGTCTAAAACTATCTTTACAATAGAAATATGAATTTATTAAACAACAATCTGTATTTTATTTCATGTAATGTTCTAAATTTTGACGAAATTTATATATCTAGCTCCCCCCATACATTTAATGTAGAGAAATACTCTTTTGTGTTTTTTAGATAGAATTATCTCCAAATAATAAAAGTTTTCTAGCACTTTCTTTTCCACTTTCAAATTGCTTTTTCTCTTGTCTTGAACTTGAATTTAGAAATGGCAGAATCTCAATAGAGGTAGAGGGTAATTTCCCACAAGACCTGGCTAATTTATAGCTTTCAACACACCAATGACCCCTGCAATTTGGCAGTTGCTTCATTAATTCCTCTACACCTGCTCCATTTATCTTGCAAAAAATAGACAGATAAAAGGCACAATTCTTTCTCTCTGCAGTTATTGTGAAGAAAAGTCCTTCATGTCTTTCTGAAGTAAATCGTAACCAGCATTATGGAGAACAAAAGACAATAGTGTCAGATGAATGTTCCCAGTTTATCACTGGGAGAGAAAAGGAAAGTTTGAATGGCCAAATATATTTGGTATAAGTGTTTTTGGTTTTCTAATCTTTAAAACATTATGCTAATTTAAAAAAGAATTGATTTTTCTCTGAGGATTGCATCTCACCAGGGATTGAAATAAAATTAGAAACAAAAATGCAGATGAGATTTTGGGGAAAGAAAAAGTTTTTCCATACTTGTTGATAAAATACATAAGCACTCTCATAATTTGTTTATATACCTAATTGGCGGAAAATTCTGCTAGTGGCTTTAAAGCTACCTTTATTTTAAAATGTTTATGATACCAAACTTTTTGCTCCTGTGAAACACAAACTATTACTTCAGTAAATTTAGCAGGATGGAAGAAAGCACTTTGATAAGTAAGGAGAGTTGGACTCACTATAAACAAGTTTCTTTCATGTTACATTTCAGAAATAATCTATTTTTGTGAGTTAGTATGCAAGAATGACTTTCATTCAGCTGTTTCATTTTTGTGTGTGGTTCCTTTTAGCACCATATAACATACACCACAGAAAATAAAAGCAATTTCTTTGAGAGGACTTTGAGAGGACTGTCTCGTTTGACAGTGCTCAGGGCTTACTTCTAGCTCTAAACTCAGGGATCACTAGCCAATGTACTATTGCTCTGGCTCCTGGAGTGTTGATTTTTCCTGGCAAATGTGTCTCACCCATCTCAAATTCAATTTGACTAGGAACTTCTTTTTTTTTCCCCCCTGTGTCATCTGGGTTTGGGAATTTGTCTCCGTTTATATTAATACGAATTTGACATTATTTGCACTTTATTTTGGGGGATCTAAAGGTATCTTCCCCATTCACAACTTTGGTCCTGCCTTCGTGACATTTAAAAATAATTGGCATTTTGAAAGGCTATTTAATATGAAATTATAATCATTATGTTATTATAATGGAATATAACATATAATATGTTCTAAGGAAATGCCCCATGACATTGTTCCTCTTATCAACTTGTTTTAATTTATGTAAATTAAAATTTTCTAAATATCAAAAGATTTATCAAACACAGAATTCAATATCATCATAACAATAACGTTTTTGATTTCATAATATTCCGTATATAAAGTAGGTAAAGGATATCTGGTTTTATTTCTTTTTTTTTTTTTTTTCCTTAGAAATTCTTGCATTTAAAGTATTTTTTTTTTTGAGGGTACAGTTACAGATTTATACACTTTTGTGCTTATACTTCCCTCATACAAAGTTTGGAACCCATCCCTTCACCAGTGCCCATTCTCCACCACCCGTAAACCCAGTGTCCCTCCCACCCTCCCCAATCCCATCTCCCCCCCACCCCACCCTGCCACTGTGGCAAGGCATTCCCTTCTGTTTTCTCTCTCTAATTAGCTGTTGTGCTTTGCAATAAAGGTGTTGAGTGGCCGCTGTGCTCAATCTCTAGCCCTCATTCAGCCCGCAACTCCCTTCCCCCACATGGCCTTCGACTACAATGTAGTTGGTGATCGCTTCTCTGAGTTGACCTTTCCCCGGAACGTGAGGCCAGCCTCGAAGCCATGGAGTCAACCTCCTGGTACTTATTTCTACAGTTCTTGAGTGTTAGTCTCCCACTCTGTTATTCTATATACCATAGATGAGTGCAATCTTTCTATGTCTGTCTCTCTCTTTCTGACTCATTTCACTCAGCATGAAACTTTTCATGCCCATCCACTTGACTACAAAATTCTTGACCAAGGATATCTGGTTTTATTTCTATATCTCTCATCTCTATACCTATCAAGGGTAAAATTTCATCTCCTTATATAATAGAAAATAATTTTGAGTGTGTACAAAGTAGACAATGTTGAGAGAGAGATAAAATAAAGAAAGAAATGCCATGGATTTGTAACTTTAATATCCAGGAAATACAAAAACTGAAATAACATGTGCATAAGTAAACCTATCTCTTGGCACTGTATTGGCATGGAAATCTTTGGTTATTTTTAAATTTTATGTTAATTTTTGTTTGTCCAGCTATATATCAGGTAGTTGTCAGGGATTATTCCTGGTTCTATGCTCAAGGGATTCCTCCAGGTGATGTTCACTGGACCATATTGGATACAGAACAATCACCCTACACACTATATTATCTTTCGCCTTGACAAAATGAAAATTTGTCAAGGAATTAAACACCTATTTTACATAGAAAGGATATTGGAAAGGCTATTCCATGATTCTGACAATTTGAGAATGGGTCATGTTGTCAATTCTTCTTTCACTGGGCAATTTTATCCTAGGTATTTTAAATAACCTTTTCTGAGTTTCTATATTCTATTTTACTTCTTTTCTTAAAACCAAAAGAGAATGGGTACCTGTACAGTGCATATTTTTCTGCAGTCACATTAAATATCTTAACAACAGTGCTATTTTATTGTAATTTCAGACTACCGTTTTAATATATTTCTTACTTGAAATATCTAGGTGATAACATTTTTTCTTGTTATCTCCATGATACTATTGTTTACAGTATTCAAATTTAAAAATCTAAGAGGAATATATGCTTAATTCTCAAACTTAATAGCTGGTTAATAAAATCTACTTATTTGTTTACAAGTGTATTTAGTACCCCTCAGTACACTAAATTGCTTACTTAAAAAATCCCATACTTTGATGGGGGTGGAACCGGCCCTCCTCCCCACCCTGATAAGACCCTGAGTTGCCACCCACACAGGGGTTCTCAGGTTCCTGAATAGCCATGATCCCAGAGGCAAACAAACCAATCTCGGAACCCAGAGGCTTTTGACAGAAATAGCTCCAGACTTAATTACTAAAATATAAAAAATCCAAAACTGCAGGGCTGTGACATCATGTGCTCTTCATAATCAGTAATAGAAAATAAATCATCTAATGATGCCTTTTCATCAGGTCTGATTATTGGGGGAAAATTCCAAATAATAAAATTGGGTTTTTTTGTCAAAATATTGAATGTGATCAAAGTAGAGAGAGAATAAAATGGAAATAATCTGCCACACAGGCAGGGGGAGGGGTGGGATGGGAGGGTATACTGGGGTTCTTGGTGGTGGAACATGTGCACTGTTGAAGGGATGAGCATTTGATCATTGTATGACCAAAACTTAAACTTGAAAGCTTTGTAACTGTTCTCACAGTGATTCAATAAAATAAATAAATAAATAAATAAATAAATAAATAAATAAATAAACCTCGTACTTTACTCAGGAATATAATTCACTAAAATATTGGCAAATAGTCTTGAGCCAAAAATCAGAATTTACGTAATTTGTGTTGTTGGAGCTGATTATGGAAAGGTCAATAAGATATTTTCAGCTTTCCAGATCGAAAAAACTGCAGTTTTGCCCAGTGCCACATCAGCCGTCCAGGTTTCCCCTCCAAACTCTGTCTTCCAAGTAGTTAATGAAGACAATATTGTCAAGACAAGCGGGCCACAAAGAGCAGTGTTAAGAGGAATTTTCATAGCAATGCGAACTATGAACATACAATGGTATGAAATTAGGAAGCAAGAAAGGCCCACATAAATAACTGCACAACATGAGCAACTAGAAAAAGGCCTACAAAAAGAACCCAAAGCAAGCAGAAAGAAGGCAGTAATAAAACTTAGAGCAAAAATCAATGAAATGGCATTTTAAAAAATCCAAAGGATCAACAAAACCAAGAACTATTTTTAGCTAGACTATTTTCAGCAAGTTGTTAAATAATGCCATGGATCATTGGTTTTGGTATCTTTTTTTCTGATTTTCTTTTTACACATAACAGATTAATTCATGATATATGAATCAAAACCTTAATGAAATTCATTTCAAATTATTTATGCAAGGAACCATAATATTTTTGTTTCTTGGAAAAATGATTTTTTTAAGGAGCCAAAATGTTTTAACCTCAAAAATTCTCTCAAATAGTTTTGTTGCATTCTGAATGACATGTAATTATTTCCATCATCAAGATAGGAAATCACATTGTACTTAAATATAACTAATAAAATTCATGTTAGGATAAAGTTGAATGAGTTAAACATTAAAATATTTCATGGGATGACTGCCAACACCTTCATTTTTTTCTATAAAGTGTAATTCACTAATTTATGAAATCTATAAAAGTGACAAACTTTTGTGTGAGTAGTGTCTACACACTAAAGTCCAAAATAGCAGTGAAAGCATAGCATATTCTAATTAAAGAAATGTTCATAAACTTTAAAAAATTATTTCAAAACTAAAAATAGGGGCTGCAGCAATAGCACAGCGGGTAGGGCTTTTGCCTTGCACTCGGCTGACCGGGTTCAATTCCCAGCATTCCATATGGTCCCCCCTAGCACTGCCAGGAGTAATTCCTGAGTGAATGAGCCAGGAGTAACCCCTGTGCATTGCCGGGTGTGACCCAAAAACCAAAAAAAAAAAAACACTAAAAATAAAGGTATTGATTTGACAATTTTATGTTGTTATTTCAGAAAGATTTTTTGTGTCGTAGGAGGAATTTTCTTCTGTTTGACTGATTTTGGGGACTGTCTCTGGCAGCACTCCTTGTTCTGAACTTTACACTTTATTCTGCACTCAGGGAATCACTCCTGATAATCTTGGGGAACAATGAAGGGTGTCAGAAATCCTGTCCAGGTCAACCAAATGTATGGCAAGAGCCTTTCTCACTGGACTATTATTCCAACTACTCTTATATATTTAAACCACAATGTTTAATGTAGAGTTATAAATATTTTTTAGCACTGTATCACTGCCATCCCGTTGTTCATCGATTTGCTTGAGCAGGCACCAGTAATATTTCCATTGTGAAATTTCTTGTTACTGTTTTTGGCATATCGAATATGCCACAGGTAGCTTTCCAGGCTCTGCAATGTGGGTGGGATACTCTCAGTAGCTTGCCAGGCTCTCCGAGAGGGACAGAGGAATCGAACCCGGGTTGGCCGCATGCAAGGCAAATGTCCTACCTACTGTGCTATTTCTCCAGTCACAAACATATATGAAATATCATAATAATACATGATGATCTACACGTTCAGATGCCTAACAGATGGCCTCAAGTTCTCTCAGGGAAGTATCTGTTCATCTCCTCTCTCTCCTCCCATTGATGGGAATATTTGTTGCTGTTTTTGAGATTTGTGAGTGCCATGTATATGGAAGTTATCATCCCTTTATCTCACATATGGCATGCTATCAGTTTATCCCATAGTCTTTCTTTTTATTTTAGCTTAAACTTCTTTCATCAATGCCTTTTTTTAAGTTTGAGAAAGTCCCATTCACTGTTCTTTGTTTTCTTTGTCAATGGAATCAAATAACTAGGGACATATTGGAACTGCATATTCAAGAGAGCTCTGTGTATGTCTTCCTCAGTATATTTTATGCATTCTGGTCTATTATAAAACTTCTTTAATTTTTTGTGGGGGGGCGGATGTGATTAGGCCATACCCTGCAGTGTTTAGGGCTTACTCTTGTCTCTACAGAAGAGATCACTCCTGGGAAGCTCGGGGACCACATGGGTGCTGGAGAGCAGTATAAGTGCCCTAGTCATTGTATTATTATGTGGGCTCCCACTTTAATCCATTTTGAATTTAAAAATTACTGTTGAATTTTAAATTGGACAGATCATGCAGAGATTAGGGTGCTTGTATTGCATGTGACCATTGTAGTTCAATCCCTCACCCGGTTTGGTTCGCTTAACAGTACTAGGACTGACATCTCTGGAAATGACCCTGAGTACCACCGAGTAAGCACCACAAAAGAGATAATAAATGTAGGTTATGTAGCTTAGTGATGAGGTTATGATAACTGGGAGAAGGGTGCACTGAGCTTTCGTCCCTGAATTTCATGAAAAGACGAAGGAACACATATTGTCAAAATCTAAAATGGGAGAGAACATTTCAATATTTTTTCCTTAAAAGCTCTTAAGAGTTTTTTCACTGAACTGCTGCTTTGATATATAAGATCTATATTGCAGATACATAACAAGCTTTATTTTTTCTTCTTATCTGATGTGAGAGACCAGTCTAATCTCTCTCCATGCATGAGATTGGTCTTGTTAGAGGGCCACCCAATTCGCATTGATGGTGCTGGTGAAAGCATGTGATGCCAGAAACCAAACCCAGAGACTTACACATGTGTGCACTCTTTCTCTCTTTCCAAAAAAAGTACCTGATCAAAACCACTTTAGGGTTGAAAAGCTATTACAGGGGTTATAGTGTTTGCTGTGTGCGTGGTGAGACTCAGTTGCATCACAGCACTGCATATGGTCAATCACCAAATAACAGTCCTGAATAATTCCTGAGCACTGAATTGAGCACAGATCCTGGAGTAAGCCCTGAGCATCACTGGGTGTAGCCTACACAACATTCTTTGATGTTCATTGAAAGGAAGCTCATAGAAATTATTTTTAGGGGCTGGAGCAATAACACAGAGGGTAGGGCATTTGCCTTGCATGTGGCCGACCCGGGTTAGATTCCCAGCATCCCATATGGTTTCCTGAGCACCTCCAGGAGTAGTTCCTGAGTGCAGAGCCAGGAGTAACCCCTGTGCATTGTTGGTTGTGACCCAAAAAAGTAAAAACTTTGATTTCAAAAAGTAGAGTTGTGAAAATATATAGATCTATGTAATGCATTCGAATAGGCAATAAACTAAAGTTGCTCAAGACTATCTTTTGCACATTTTTCCTGCTAGATGAGTTTTTTGTTATTTTTGCATTGTTTACTTTTGGCTTTTGGTTCAAGGCAGGTTTGCTGAGGGCTTACTCCTGTCTCAATGCTCAGGGATGACTCCCAGCAGGATTTGGGGGATCATTTTGGATGCCAGGGATCCAATCCATACTGGCTACTTGCTACCTGCTGTCCTATCTCTTTGGCCAAGGTGAGCTACTTTATTATTTGTAGGAATCTTGATTCTTTGGGAAGTGTTAACCACTTCAAACAGCTTAGAATAAAGTCCATTTACCTGATAAATACGTTATCTTAAAATGTATTATTTAATGTAAAAACATTTTATTGAAAATCAAATTTAATTCCAGAACTTTTTACATTTCTCATGCCAATGGATATACCATATAAATATTTTTATACCATAACTAATTAATTATAATATCTATATTATTGTATATTGTATATTTTGTATTAGAAACTAAAGAAAAGGTGATCAGGACTAAAAGCTCCGGGGCTGGAGTGATAGCACAGTGGGTAGGGCGTTTGCCTTGCACGCGGCCGAACTGGGTTCGATTCCCAGCATCCCATATGTTCCCCTGAGAACCACCAGGGGAAGTTCCTGAGTGCAGAGCCAAGAGTGACACCCCCTGTGCATTGCCGGGTGTGACACACACACACACACACACACACACACACACACAAAGAATAGCTCCTATTCACTTCATAGCAGTTATTTCACAGTTTTGACTTGTTATTATAAAATAAATTCTTATTTTTTTCATTTTATAAATAAAATGTTATTGCCTATATGCATAAAATTTATGATAAACATGGATATAGTTATAGTACTTAGTTATAAAATGGGCTTATGAGATATAAGTAATATATTAATTTTATAAAATGTTTAAAGAACATATTAAATATTTATATTAGCTTCACTGCAAAATAATGATGGAGATGGCTTATTCAGTAATACATTTTCAATTGCTTATATTGGAGCAATGACTTTGCCATAACTCTACTGAAAGATTTTTTTACACTTTTGTTCCAGAAGCTGAAATATGGCTTGTCTTATTGTATCACTAAATTTGATAAAACATATAACATACAAAATTAAGCTAATGTCTTTTGGATCACAATATATTTCCAAATTAATATATACCTTACTAAATAGTAGTCATAAATAATGCTGGTAAGATTTCTATGCCATTTAAAATATTAATTCCAGCTTTTAATTACAATTTAGACTGCGCTTTGGAAAACTTTGAGTTAAAGGGTTGCAATTTTTCTTCTTTAGCAAGAGAGGTGACCTCAGCCTTCACTAAGTGCTTAGTGGAAGCATTTAGCACAGCAAAATTGCAAGGGCATCCCAAGAGAAAATGAACTGCCATTGATACCAATGTCCTTTATATAAAAAGAACTTCAAAACACATTTACCTTAGCAAAAGAATGAAGATAGAACTGATTAACTCCAAGCTAATCAAAAGAGTTGGCCAAAACACTAAGTGGGATGCTCTCAAAGCCATTTTAAACAAAAGTAATCAAGAATATCTATCATGCTAATGACTTTTAAGGTACTGAAATCTCTGTACACTTTCTCAAAGGTGTTATTTCAAGATATATGTTTTGTCCTTTTTGTCCATAGGTATTGTACTATGGTTTGCCTTTCACAATGATAACATAAAAGCATTCCAAGATTGTATTCAAAGTTTTCATCTTTAGAATTTCAGAGGGCACAAAGAACTTTAAGCTAAAAGACAGAAATGGAAAAATATTGTTTAAATTATATGAGACTGCAGTTATATATTTACTTGTATGTAGATAAGTGATCCTACAAGTGATAAAATGCAGAAATAAAAAGTATTTTCAGCACCAAGAAATACATTGAAGCAATGAAGCAATTCAGTGTATCAAAACTTGTATAAATAACAGAAAACATATGATCTTCAATATCATTAAAATTAATGTTTTTTCTCCATATCACTATATTAGTTCATAGTTCCCCCATTATAATTTCACAAATGAATTTAATCCATGTTTTTTTTTTCCAATAAAGAACTCAGGATAAATTACGTATAAAACCAAAACAAAAGTCCTGTTTTTCAGGTAAGGTCATTTAAAATATATGTGCAATATACTCATAATTAAAATGGTGACACTGAATGTTTGATTATTGTATGCAATGTGATTGTAGAAAAAAGTAAGATAAATTTCAAGATATAAATGCTTTTCTGCTTAGAGATGTGCCTTAATTATTTTGCGACTTGTTTACAAGTAGTACAAATTAGCTTTTATATGTTTTAGAGAATCTTGTGGAATTCAAGAGGACATATGCAGTTTGGCTTTAAAATAAGATTAAAATGAGGTCCAGGAAAATCCAGTTGAGTGAATTTTTTACTACCAAATCACCTTTTAGATTTTATTTTCATAGTTTCTATTTCTCTAATCATTACCTATGGTTGTGGTTATCTTTTGTTTTAAATTTTCTCTCCTCTTGTCCCATATATTTTACATAGAAAACAGTTCAAATTACTTCAACTCAGTTCTATTTCAAATTGTGAAAGTCTTCAATAAATTCTTCCAGAGTCACAGGCATATCTCACTTTGTGATTTTTAATTATGTACTTCCTTTGGCTTTTTTTTAGTTTATTTATTCATATTTTCTTAATTTCTCAAGAGTGGAAGCTTAGGATATTGATTTTTGTCCCTTTAATTTTAAAACTATACTCATTAAATACTGCCAATTTCCATCTAAATACTGCTTTCATATTTCTCACAAACAAGGTTAATTCTGTTTTCATTTTTAGCTAGTTAAAATAATAATTTATCTTTTCACTCTTTCTGTTATTGTACTATATTTTCTTTTAGGAAGTCCTCAGGAACCATTCCTTACTCAGTGCTCTGAAATCTCAGCTAGCAATGCTTGGGAGATGTGTCAATTATTAAACCTAGACTATCTGCATAAAAAAACATGAGGTCAATCTGTTGAATTATCTTTTTGTTATAGACCTGATTTATTTCTCCTAAGGATTTTATTAAAACTGCATTTGAAATTTAGAAGTGTACTTTTTTAGTTTTCCAATGGGAATATTCTAGTTATATTATTGTAATTTATATGTATTACAATATAATTTCATTAATTTCTAACAAGCTACTTTGCATAGTTTTTGTTCCTTTAAATTACATAAGGCAGATTTTATAATCTAAAATGTGATCTGTCTTGCTGATTGTTTCATGTAAGGTTGGAAAAAAAAATGTGTATTGTTTTGTTGTTGGATAAAGTAGTCTATCAATGTCAATTAGCTGTAGTTGATTGATGATACTTTTCATGTCAACTATCTCTTTACTGACTCTCTACTAACTTAATCTATCAATTGTTGAGATTAAATATCTATGTCTCAAACAAAAACAATGGGATGTCTCTTTTTCTTACAGCTTTATAATTTTTTCTCATGTATTTTGACATCTTGTCAGGTATATATACCTTTAGGGCTCTGACTCATGCATTCTTAGAGAACTGCCCACTTTATCACTATGTTCTCTCTGAGATATTCCAAAATATGTTCTCTCTGAAATTAATATAGTGACTCTAGCTTTTTTTTCATCAATACTAGTAGGATGCACATAGGATATCTTCCTTAGTTTTGACTTGAAGATTTTCAAATTTAATCTATTTTTCATCAGTTTTTATGCTGTAATTGATTATTCTGATGCTATTTTAAGTGTATATTGACATAATTGAATTAAGATACAAATTGTTGGGTCAAAGACATCTCAGTTTGTTGATTCACATGCGTTGCATGCAGGAGATTCAGGTTTGTTCCAGAATGTCAGATGTTTGGTACCCCGAGCATTGCTAGGAGTTACTACCTTTCACTGAAAGGGATAAGACCCCGTGTACCAACAGGTATATCCTAATACTTCCACCTAAAAGTGGGAAGTTAATGCAACAATTTTCTATGAGTTTTATATTTTCTTTCTTTTATATAGTCTTGTTTTAATTGATCATGTCACAATATCCTCCTCTGAGAATAACCACCATGCTTCTAAAAAAGCCTTGAATTTAGGGAAAAAATTCCCTGGGATCCATAATATATATTTTAACTAATATAAATTCATATTCAAATAATGCTATAAGTCAGATCAAGTCAGTAAAGGTAACTTTTTTTTTCTGGATTTTGAGATACATCTCATGAACCTTAGAGTTTACTCATGACAATAATTCAGAGACAAACCTGCATTGGGTGAATACAAGTGAAGCACCTTAACTCAACTTAAATATTCACTCTTAGGCATCAGTGTAGATATCTGATAAAAGTATTTTTTATCTACCTCCAACTTGTTATACCATGATTTAATTTATTTTACTAGTAAATATTTTATTAAAATTTATATAAAATTCTTCTAATAGAGTCTCTTACCGCACACCTGGCTGTCTTCCCCAGGGCCCCTCAGAGGGGATGGGCTCCAGCTTCCCTCCCCACCCTGAGCAGAGCTCCAGCAGCCAAAGACCATTGGAACCTAGCTACAGCCATGCTCGAGACCCCTCTTCACACATTCGAATGGGCTTCACTGCATGAAGGTACCGGCAGAGGAACCCAGGTGTGCATAATCCCATCAATGGCCAACATCCAGAGACTTAAAAGTAAGCTCCCAGAAGCTTATTTTGTAGCCTACTTCTCCATCTTGATGAAACTGGTAAGCTTCTGAGAGTTTCCTGCCCACAAGGGACAGCCTTGCAAGCTTCCCATAGTGTATTCATATGCTAAATCCAGTAACAAGCTGGATCCCATTCCCCTGACTCAGGGAAAGGATGAATGGAGAGGTTACTGAGCCCGCTCGAGAAATCGATGATTAATGGGATTTCATGTTCGTGATATAAAACTATTATTTAGATCAAAATGTAACTACCATTTAGGTTAAAATTACATTTTAAAAGTTATTTTGTATTACTTTAACCTTTTCCCAAAGGTGTTATTTTCTCTGGTTAATCTCAATATTAATTTCCATAAATTTAATGTTTTTGACCATCATAATTTTACCATTTTTATCAATTTTACAATTTCATAGTTTTATTGGCTCTGACATGTGTTTTGTTCATCATTATATGTCTATATGTCTTCCAAATTGGCAGATAATTTTGCAGAATATAGAATTCTAGGTTAATAAAATTATTTTTATTTAAAATTTTGTTCATGCTGTTAGTTGTCATGGCCACACCAAGTAATGTAAGGATTTAGCAGTGATTTCAAAAATGTAACTATTTTACTTCGTTATCATTTTGGTTGGATAGTTCAGAATATAAACTTCTCATTTTTGTTCCTCTATAATTGTGTTTTGTTTTTGTACACCTGCCCTTGCTTTCCTTCTAAATTTCTGTTAGAAATATTTTCTCTTTATTTTTGTCTACTTCATTTTAATACATTTCCATATATTGCTGTGGTTGAAGGAGTGATAATTCTGCTTAGAGTTCTTTGATTTCAGAAAATTTCCAAACATCATTACTTCAAATATAATTGCTCCTCTCATTTTATTTTTCTTTCTAAAATTTCTACATATAAGTAGGAATTTTTTACATGATGTCCAGATCTTAGCTATTACACTTTTATGTATGTATGTATGTATGTATGTATTTATTGTCCTTTATATGTGAAATTCTAATAGTTAGAAATTTTTATTGGTTGATGTTCAGGTTCTCTTATGCTTTTTGTGGCCCCACCAAGTTGATTAACATGCTCATCTTTCAATTTTTTTGAGAACTTTTGTTGTTGTTGTTCCTTTCTCTTTTTGATATTTTTAATGCCTCTCTGACCATTTCTAATATCCCTCTGACTTTTTCTTAGGAATTATACCACTGTTTACATTGACAATATACTTTCATTTATTTCTTTGTTGTTGTTAGAAGTGAGAGCAACTAATCATAGATCAATTTGGTGTCTACAAATTTGAACATCTCTACTACTTTAGTCTGATTGTGACGCTAACTTTGTACCTCTACACTGCTTATTCTGTAAACTTTTATTGAAAATTAGTAAACCTGTAATTAGCTGTACAAATTGAGGTAATGAGAATTTTAGAATGAAACTTTTGTTAATCTGGCTGGTGGAATGAGATTTTTATTAATCTGGCGGGGGGCAGATTGTGTTTGATATTGCTGTAACTATAGGTGCAAGCAGTTTCAATATCCCTTTTTAGGACTTATTTTTAATAGTCTTGCTTTCTTGATAATGTGTGATGGTCTTTTCTGAGACCTACAATAAGGCAGTTTTGTGACACATTTTGAACAGACCAATTTTACCAACATAATTATAAACAGTTAAATTTTTTAAATAACAAAAGAAATTTTAAGGTACTTCACACTGCTGTGTGCCTTAGTATATATGATTTTTCTGAAAAATTTAAGCCACTAACAGCTGATTTTTTTCTATAAACTTCATATTAGAATATGATGTAAAATCTTTACTTAAAATCATTTCAAGGAAATGAGAGAAAGTAGGGCTAGCTATATACTTGGTCAATAACAATATAAGATAACAATATAATAATATAAGATATAAAAATTTATTTTTTGTTGAAATTCTAAGCCAGTATTTTCATTATTTCATATAATTATCTTAGATATTATTACAGTGTACCATATTTCAAATGTTTTTAAGAATACATTGTACAGGAGGAACTTTTACTTCTTATTCTGAATTAAAATTTAAAATTTGTAGTGATGATCTCAAGTGGAAATAAGTAATGTTACAATAAATCATCAAATAAACTCTCATACTATATTACTTGGACTGGAGAGATAGCATAGCAGGTAGGCAATTTGCCTTGCATGAGGCCGACCCACTTCAATTCTTCTGTCCCTCTGGGAGAGCCCAGCAAGCTACCGAGAGTATCCTGTTCGCACAGCAAAGCCTGGCAAGCTACCTGTGGCATATTCAATATGCCAAAAACAGCAACAAGTCTCACAATGGAAACGTGACTGGTGCCCGCTCGAGCAAATCAATGAATAATGGGATTACAGTGCAACAGTGCTACTTTCTTGATATTTGGAAAGAATTTGTGCCTTGCAATAATCCCAGTTATATCCATCACTATTTTTCTGAAAATTTGGTGTGGAGCTAAAGAAAGGAAAACTCAAGAATGTTAAAGCAAATTTTGGGGCCAGAGCGATAGCACAGCGGGTAGGGAGTTTGCCTTGCACGTGGCCGACCCGGGTTTGATTCCCAGCATCCCATATGGTCCCCTGAGCACCGCCAGGAGTAATTCCTGAGTGCAGAGCCAGGAGTAACCCCTGAGCATTGCTGGGTGTGACCCCCCCCCAAAAAAAAAAGAATGTTAAAGCAAATTTTAAATTTTGGATAGATTTGTGTTGCTGGACTATGACTTCATCAGTATTTCTTGATAAACCCAAACTTGCAATAACGCACAAAGAAAAACTGAAGAATGTGTTAGAGGAAATATCTAATAGTTGGAGTACTATGGGGCTAACTCAGTTGCTCCTTAGAGACAGTCTTCATTATGGGCTGTGGCCTAGTTTCATTTCAAAAGTTCTATCTTTTTTTCGCTCTGCCTTGGTGTTAATGGCCATGTCTGCCTTTCATAGTGAAAATCTGATGGTTCCTATAGGTAAAACCGATGAAAATATATTCACTTTCTTAAACTGTGGGCTCAAGGAATGTCTCACTTACATGCTATTCCACACACTGACTCCAACAAGTTGTCAAACTGTCATTTACTTGTCACTGCTGGTGCATGGTTGCAGCAACTATGCTACAGGATATTTGAAGTAGACTATCACTGTGTATATTCATCTCTTGCCTCTATCTATGACTTTAATATTTTGAGATAATTTATGACTTTGTGTTCTTAAATACTATGCTATAAAATTATAATTGACCTCTTAAGTAATAATAAAAAATAGCAATCGATATCATAGTAGTATATGAGGCACACATAAGTTTGTGGTGCCACTAATATTGGAAGTAAAACAAATTAATGTGAAATAGTGTTAAACATTTTTAATGGCAAGCATTTCAGTCAAAAATCAGATGATAAATTTCTAAAAAATAACTACATATTTTGTTGCATTTCCTCGGTGTTGGTTACAATATATAACTTGCTTCAGCTTCAATAATTTGTTTTATTCATATATGACTAGAAAATTTATTCTATTATGTTTTTTGAAAAACTAAAACATTATATTGTTAAATCCTTTGGGTATTTTTCCTACTTTGTAAGCTACTTCACATAAATATAAAATTTTTAACTAAAAGTGTATTTCACTTACAAAACTTCAGCATTTTTGACAGAGAAACTATTCTAAGTATTAGAGGTAAATTCTAATATACACATAAATCTGGAAGAAACGTATCGCATTTACTATAAGATTGCCGAGTTCTAATATATTATTGGATAGCCACAGATCTGCACACATACATCTCTATATAAAAAAAAGTTTTAAGTAATTTTTTGAAGGGCACCCCTGTTTTGATGCTCAGTGGTAACTTATGGCTCTGAATTCAAGAGGTACTCCTGGCAGTGCTTGGGGTACCACATGGAATATTGGGGATTGATTCTAGGTCAGATGTGTGCAAGGCAAATAATGCCCTGCCTACTGTGATAACTCTCTGAATCCTGATGAAATATTTTCATCACTAAAATTACGTGTCAAAATGGTCAAATATTTCGAGAAAAAGCTTTCCATACCTCACATGTTTGGTTATGTGGCAATAGTGCAAGTAGTAGAGTATATGTCTAACATGAGTGAGGGCCTAAGTTTGATCCCTGGTCACACAGGCTCCCATAGCACAATTATGGTGACCAATTAGATGTCAGATATGTTCTGGTGGTGTCCAGGCATCAAGTAACCTGAGAACTGCCTGCTCATGTTGGAAGTAAGTTAAGTACCTTAGGACTTCCCTACATTACCTGGCATGGCACAAATTTTAAAAAATGAAATACATTTGAAACCAGTTAATCATACAGCCATAAAATGTATCATTATAGAAGTAGTAACATCCAAAGAAGAATTATAACTCTTTTAGGTTAAAAATGTTCTATTTTCTAATAATTTCCCAGGATATTAATGCCCTTGAGGTTATAAGCATTCTGAAGTGATGTGAATTCAATTGAAATTTTCAATTAAAGTGAATTAAGGTGCATTAAAGTGAAAGTAGAGTGAATGCCATATGAAACCTTTCTGATTTTGGGAGGAAAACTAGAAAGAGATAAGGACTGGATTATGTAAACATTTTTTCATTTAAAAATAATTAAATGCATTGTAATTTTTTTAAACTGAAAGCTTTCATGAAAAATATAGCGAGTGAGCAAAGAATATCCAAGGGAATTTAACAAAGCAGCGTCAAAAGCAATGTTTCAAGAAAACTTAAATTCCCATGGGGTTATGGCTTGAAAGGTAAGGGCCAATTTGTTTAAGAAGGGATTGGCCACCTAAAGAACTTCATGAAAAATTGCCTGAACCCTGTTGCAAGGCAGTGAATTCATGAGAGAGCTTCAGGTAGTTAATCAAGTCACTTACCTATCATACTCTATTAGCTACAATGAAAGGCTGGAGCTCTACCTGGCCATGCCAGTGTTCCTTCAACTGAATTTTAAATAGCAACTTGAGCTGAATCCAAGGATTCATTATATCATTATGCTATTGGAACTAACACCGTATAATCACTGGGAAAAAATGATGTTTTTGATAAACATGCAGCTTATATTCTCCATTTAAAAAATAAGAATCTACTTCCTGGATTCTGAAGTTCTTTTCTACTACCCAACTCTGTGAAGAAGTGTATCTTCACAATCAATTCTCCACAATTTATTCTATCATCTTTTTCCATGTTTTTTAGTTTTTCTCTGAAAAGTCAGCCTATGTTTTTCCATTTACTAAAGACAAATTATGTTAAGTATAGACTAACAGCAGGACCAAATTCACTCTTCCATGTGACTCTAAGTTGTCTCCTTTTATTCAAAGTTGTGACTAATTCCTTTGTTTTTATTTCCTTATGGATATACATTTCTAATGGCATATCTAACATTAAATGATAAGATTATCACTTATTTGTATGATTTATGTATGTATATCCCTCTATGTATCTTTAATTATTATATTTAGTTTTGCTACATATATTTTATACTATTATATTCTTAATAAACGTTCAGGATTCTCGAGACAGAGTAGAAATTCAATATAATAGGGTAGTTTTTTGTTTGTTTGTTTGTTTCACTTTTTGGGTCACACCTGGCGATGCTCAGGGGTTACTCCTGGCTCTGCACTCAAGAATTATCCCTGATGGTGCTTAGGGGACCATATGGGATGCTGGGAATCAAACCCGGGTTGGCTGCGTGCAAGGCGAATGCCCTACCCGCTGTGCTATCACTCCAGCCCCATAATAGGGTAGTTATTTAAGTTTCTCTGCTTTAGCACGTACTTTTGCTAGTCACAGTGCTGTGTGCAATATACATTTATTCATAATCTCTTCAACTTAACACTTGATATAACTTAAGAATGCTTTACTTATTTGACTGGTATTTATTCTTTGTTAATTTTCTTCCACGAGACAACTTAGTTTGCTATCCATATGCAATATTATTAGTGAATTTAGCTAACCATTGTGAATTAAATAACATTTTTAAAGAATAGGTAAATGTGATGTGTGTGAAATTGTTCTGTGTAGTGGGTGAAACTTTACATACGGCTTTTGACAATATAATGAAATAGTCAACTAATTCTTAGAAATGCTACATTATCCTGAATAAATGAAGAATTTTATATTAAGGAGAGTCTCTTGCCTCCAACACCTGGCTGTCTTCCCCAGGGCCCCTCAGAGGGGATGGGTTCCAGCTTCCCTCCCTGCCCCGAGCAGAGCTCCTGGCAGCTGAAGACCACCAGAACCTAGCTACAGCCATGCTCGAGACCTCTCTCCACACGTTCAGACAGGCCTCACGCATGAAGGTACTGGCAGAGGAACCCAGGTGTGTGTAATCCCATCAACGGTCAACATCCAGAGACTTAAAAGCGAGCTCCCAGAAGTGATATCTTGTAGCCTACTTCTCCCTCTGGGAGAAACTGGCAATCTTCTGAGAGTTTCCTGCCCACATGGGACAGCCTTGCAAGCTTCCCATGGTGTATTCATATGCTAAATCCAGTAACAAGCTGGACCTCATTCTCCTGATGCTGAAAGAGCCTCCAGTGCGACATCGTTTGGAGGGTGTTGAGAGGAGTCAAGAGAGACTTCTAAGATCTCAGGAAAAGGACGAATGGAGAGCTTACTGAGCCCACTCGAAAAATCGACAACTAACGGGATTTCGTGATCGTGATTGTGATATTAAGGGCTAGTTGGTATACTAAAATTACAGAACAAAACTATATGAAATAAGTAATAAAGCCACCAATTTGGATCCCCAATAAAACAAAGTGAATCATAGAATTTAATTTTAGATGCAGATTTATTAGAATATATGATATATTTTTATTTGGTAATGAATTCAAAATTTGTTAATATGTTAATTTTACAAGAGTGAATATGTGTAATATGAAATCTAGAGAACAAATAACAAATTTAGACAGTTAAAATGTTTTTCAGTGCAATAACACTGAATTCATTAATATCTGATATTTAACTACACTAGTTCCAGTAAAACCTGTTCATCTAACATAGCTTAACAAAACAAACAAAAATGACATGTCACATACATTTGTAGAAATCTTACCTAGTTGTTTTTTTTTGCTTTTTGCTTTGTGGGTCACACCTGGTGATGTACAGGGGTCACTCCTGACTCTGCACTCAGGAATTACCCCTGGCTGTGCTCAAGGGACCATATGGGATGGGAATCGAACCCAGGTTGGCCGCGTGCAAGGCAAATGCCCTACCTGCTGTGCTATCGCTCCAGCCCCAAAATCTTACCTAGTTATTCAATTAACTTGATACCAATATCAACTCCAAACCCAATCATCAATGTTGATCATTTAGTTAATTTTTTTGATTTTTTACTAATTTTAACTACTTTTATTAATGTGAACAGTAAAATATTTTGCTTTGGCTAGTCTGGCCATTTCAATGCCTTATTAAAAATGCAATACATAAGATAAATAACTTGGGTAAGTGCTAGGGAGAAACTATAAAAGGGGGAAACAGAAAGAGGAGGAGGAACTGCCCAGGTTCAATTCCCATCATTGCCTGATATGATTCCTGAGCACAGAATCAGGACGTACTCCTGAGTATCTCCAGGTATGACCTTCACACCTCCCAACACAAAAAGAAAGAATTGAGAAGTTTGTCAAAATTGCAGAGCAATAGACATGTACCATCATCAACAAAACATAAACAATACGATATTACAGTCAATTCTCATTTTCAAGTGATCATATTTCACATACCAAAAGGAAGATCAAGCTGTTTAGTGGAAGTACATGGCAGGCTGGACATAAATTTGGAATATGTGTCAAATAAGAAAGAAAAGAAAGACAATTTTACACATAGTTAACTCTATGAAAAGGTCTGTGTCTGAGAAATAATATTAACTGCATGGCAGTGCTTATCACAAGGTAAATGGATCATCCAGAAAGCAAAGGGTTTCAATAAGACTCTTTCTGGTTCTCGACTTCCAAGCAAGAAGCAGAAATTGCATTTGCAGTATTCCCCAGAGCATTTCTTATTTCTATCACTTTGGTCTTGGCTGCACTGGCAGTTCAGCTTTGCACAGTTCCTTGCTTTATGAAAAGCTCAAAAAGGGTAATTGAGTACAAGGAAAGGAAAGATTTCACTTCAAGGTTATGCCCAAACTATTTAACATTGAATTTCACCAATGAGAAGCAAGCTGTTTGAAATTAAAGTTCCACTAAGCAAACTAGATGAATTCTCTGATGTAAGCGGCGAATTTCTATATGAGCACTACTTTTAGAAAATAATAGTAAATATATACAAGGGAGTAGAAGGACATATTATTTTTAGCTTAAACAATATTCTATAAACATATTGCATGCAGAATAAGATATAAGAAAAGTGTATGTTAAATTGTCAGTAATAAATATTCAGTAACTACAGATGCATAAATCCTTTATATGGATTTGATGTGGAAATTAATTTTTCCAGTTTGATAATATTTAATGAAGCGAATGATAAATCCCTGATTTGCTCTTCATATCAATAGAATTACTAGTCACAATAGGAAGAACAGTAACAATAAACAAGAGAAGATGATGCTAATATGTTAGCATTTATATGTGATTGATATAAATTACATCACTTGGTGCTGCAATATTGTATGAATAACTTTTAAATAGTGCTTTAATAAAATCAAAAAATGAAGAGTTCCCATTTAGATTGAAGTAAGAACTCCTAAAAAAATGTCGTTGCTTCTCACTGAAATAAGCTTTCATAGGTATTAAAGTCATTTTCCTGAAACACAAAATGATACAGTACATTTTTTCTATAGTACTTGACGATGAAAATAATTTATAGAATACCTTCCTTTACATTTAATTCTGAATGAAGACCTTTTTAGTTTTTTTTGCAATTAAAATAATGTGTGATGAGATGTGAAATTTTAAGTTTTGAAAATAAGAATAAAATAATCTGCCCTTGAACAAAACTTTACTTACACATTTAGGAAAAGATGACTATTAGAATGTAGCACAGTGCTATTTCACTTTTTCGGCAGTGAATAATTGACTGAATTATAGTGCAGACTGTGGCAGCCTTGCAAGAAACAGCTATAGGGCATTTATAATGAGACCTTATCAATGGCACTATAACCTCATGAGTCCTGATATCAAAGTCAGTAGATTAAAATAGCAGGAGTGAAAAGGCCAGCTTATGCACTAAAATCATTAGAGCTGGGGCAAAAATGTTCCTAATGATTTTTTTTATTAGCATTAAAAGTCTGAGTAAAATTAAATAGCAAATAAATAGGCCAAACAAGAGTTAAGTCACTCACCAGATTTTTCAGTCTTTTCTGTCTCTGCTATTCCGGAGATCAGGCACTCATTTGTATGTACACACGTTTGTCTGGGTGTGCTATGTAGGACCATGTTTTGAGAATTTTCCAAGTGAAAAAAGTGAAACCTTATAACATGGTGTTATTCTCAGTTACATTTTTTTCTCTTGATATGCAAAGAAATATCACAGTGTCAGTTATATTTAATACACTAAGATTTTTGGAAAGGGGGGGTGGTCAAACCATTCATTAGTGGCAGCCTATATTCGAATCATAGAGAAAATTAAATTTGAGTACATGCAAATTTCTTTGCTTATAGATTTTTTACAGACCTTAATGAAAAGATCTTATTTATAATTATTTTGTTTGCATAGACAACATTCAATTCATATGAAGAAAAGATGATATTTAAGTGCTGGCATATTTTGATGACAGTAGTCTCGATTCAAATGTAAGTAAAGACTTAATAGATTTTCATTTGAGTATAAACAATTCTATTTCATCTTCAATAAAACATATTGATTCAGTCATATATTTACATGAGCACTATTCTGAGGTTCAAGCTAGAGGTGATAGGAAAAAGAGAAACATCCTTCATTTGTATTACTCACAATTCAAACTTAATAAGTCAGAACCTGCACTTTTAGTCTCATGTAGCTAGCTGAATAGTCACTGTTTTAAAAAATATGCATTTCATGTTCTTAAAAAGTGACAGCTCCATAACACTTCCAAATAATCTCATTAATGATTTTAATGTGTAACTTAAATGTACTGGGAGGGGAATGAGACCAAAAGCTGTCATTGTTTTATTCTCCTTTGACTCGTACTGCTGTACTCACATCTCGTTAGAGCTATTCCAGTGTTTTAAAGGAAAAGTTTGAAATCATCAAAATGAGACTTTAATCCAGGAACTCTAAAAAGTCACAAAGATCTTAAGGCATGGGTTGAGGATTATACAGCAAAACACTTTAATTTGAAATAAATAAATAAATACTGCATAAAATAGACTAATGATTTATAGTAACATTTGCCACTACCCTAACAGCACCAGTTATATTTAATTGAATATTTATAATAATAGTTTTATGTAATTTTGAAGATAATGATGACATATGATATAATATTTTCAGCATTTCCATAAAGTATCCAGTAATATCTGCTCATTAAATTTTCCCCCATAACTAAAAATGTTCAGCATAAAAAATCCAGTCACTTAATGTATTATCAGGTTTGCAGAATCTTCTTACACTGCTTTCCCTTAGAAAGTCAATATTTATGTTTTACTTTCAGATCAGAATTTTAATGTTTTAACAAAACTTGTTTCTCTGAAAGATTTTCCAAACCAGCTAAACAGGACTAAAACATTTCTACTTGCTAAGAACTCTCACATGCAAAGTTACCCTTTTACACAGTAGTATTCCAGCTATGTTTCATCACAAACTATTTACAATTTCTGGGTTTTCATGGTCTCATTTACCAAATGCTTGTTCTTGTAATATATACATAAAGCATGTTTTAAAACTTAAAAGTATTTTCCCAAACGGAATGATTTCAGTATTATGGATAGGCAATAATGAAAGAGCAAACCGAATGATGTGTTTGCACTGAGAAAAGGGAGGTTATGATTTGGTTTCTATTGATTAAAGTGTGCAGAATGAGAGCTTGTCAAGATGTTTATATTCATGAAATAGATATGCTCTTTCTATGGAAAGCTTTGTAATGCAAAATAAATTCAAAGATTTACATGCTGACATCAAATTAATTCTAAGTAAAATCTTATAATTGCTTACCTAATACAAGAAATCATTTTGTCTTCCTAAAGTCAGGTTACAGCATGCAGTTAACCCCCAAAATGTTTTTAAATAATAAATGATATTGAGACTGAAGCGATAGCACAGCAGGTAGGGTGTTTTGTCTTGCATGTGGCCGACCCAAGTTCAATTCTTCCATCCTTCTCGGAGAGCTCAGCAAGCTACCAAGAGTATCCTGCCCGCATGGAAGAGCCTGGCAAGCTACCCCTGGTGTATTCCATATGCCAAAAACAGTAACAAGAAGTCTCACAATGGAGACATTACTGGTGCCCAGTCGAGCAAGTCGATGAACAAGGGACAGCAGTGCTACAGTGCTAAGTGATACTACTTCATGCATTGTGATGGGAACATTGAGACTACAAATTCATTTAACAATTAAAGTAGCAATTTAGACTTACTTGTACGAGAGTGATATTTAAGGCACTATATAGAATTAAAGACGTATGGTAAGATGTTCATCCAATTTGAAATATTGTGACATTATAATGTATACAGATGCTGAAATAGTGACAGGTTACTGCTAGAAATAAATTTGTTCCTGAACATAAAAGCAATGAATCAATACTGTAAGCCAAGTATTCATAACTTTTTCTTAACCTATAAAAGTGGAACTGGTTTGTTATAATATTCAAAATGCAATATTGGCATTTGTTTATGGAATACTATAGTGTTTACTTAGTGCTAATGTTTCACTTCAGAAAGACACATTATATCGGGCATAATAAATTGAGTATTATTAAAGAGAGAAAAGGATAATATGTCACAAGAGCAAAAGTGGGGTTAAGAACTGTATATTACTGTGTTCATGACAGAAGAGATGAAGTTGTTTTTAGATGAAGTAGCATTATAAAGACACTTATTATGAGTCATGGAAAATTATTTAGTTCTGTTGCAGAAGGACATTATAGTTTATTTATAGTTTATTTATTAATTTTTGGGTGAAGAGTGGGGTTATTTTACATTCATAATTACAAAACCAAAAATGTCATTTAGTTAAAGGCTAGTCATGTTAGATGATTAAAAATTTTGCTATGTATATGTTGCCTCAAAGCAAAGAGAAATTTATCATATATTATAATTGCTATTGAAATTCCATAGATAGTTTGCTTTAGATGTTGCTGTGTCTCTAATTATACTGGATGTTATCTTATTACATGCTACAGAGGTTCTAAATAATTAAATGTAATCAGATGTAATATCTAGCTTTAATAATCAGTGTCAGGAGTTAATACATTTTCCACGTGGTGCATGAACTGTACAAGGATTGGAAGATGTATTAACCAAAGTGCAATTCTAATTTTTTTTAAGAAATTAAAACATATTTTGTCATGTGGTATTTAAAAAGCTTTAACAAACATGAGAAAATTGGTTCTGTATTTAAAAGATTATGCCTATAACCACAATGTAAAAATATATAATATATAAAACTCAATAACATCCTCCAAAATACTATCTGTAAGTCATTAGAGTCCATTTTGCTGAATCTTTTCATAGAAATAAAATTATTTAGTAGTCGGTAACACATCAAGTACCAAATTTCATATTTTGTGAATTAAAAAGCTACATATTTATATAAACATTCATAAGTTTGTATGTAAAGGAAATGCATATCTGTTGTTTATCACTATTTAAACTAATTAGAAAGCCCAGATTCATTTGTATTTTTGTTTGTCAAATTTTAAAATGTTATTAAGATGACATGAATTTCTAAAAAATAGAAGATTTAGGTTATTTATATTGCATATCTGCTAAAAACAGTTTTGTGAATATAGCTATGGCTTTTTTTAGCAATTAAAACTTTACCTTGGTAAAATGAGTGCCGTATATATTATCTTAAAATATATGCATATTATTATAAATATTATTACAATAAATAATTTACTGTTATTGTAAACATCTTAAATATATGCTAATATATTATTTTATATGCATATCATTTTTATATATAAATAGAAATTGTAATTACAATTTCATATTTATGTTAAGTTCTTCAATAACATTGTTTAGTATTACTTAGATTAAAAGACTGATATAGTTATATCCTCTTCAAACTAATAATGTAGATTATCTTTCAATTTCTAAAAACTGTATGTTTTTTTTCAGCTATTACTTAATACTACCTTTACTTCCTTATTTAATTGTTGTTGAGACTCAGGCATTCTGACTTTAGAGTAACCAAACTGGAAAAAATATTCTTAATATATTCCTTTACCAGATGGCATCCAGATTTGATCATAACTATTAAATCATAAGTTCTTGAGTACATATAATTGCCATTTCTCTAAGCTGCAGCTCCTGGTGAAATTTTTTAATAAATTTCTATTATTGAATGACTAACCCTCCACCTTTCTTGCTATGAATAAAATATTATTTTTATTGACCACTTATTCACCTGTGGACTTACTTTCTAAGGCTCTGACTAACATATTTCTAACAAACTCTTGGCACAGAACTTAGTGTAAACTTCATGAAACCCTCTTTTTGCCATTATGTATAGTCTATTGCAGAACAATTTGCTTCAGTGCAAAAACTAACAGTGGGAATTCACTGCAATCATGCTGTTGAGTCATTTTATATATTGCTTTGATTCATAGTTTCTTTAACTTTTATCAATTCTCAATCACTTCATTCCTAGCTTTCCTCCTTTTCTTATCTATTAAAAATCACTGTCTGAAGTGGAAAAACACAATAAACTTTAACAAATCTTTTGCTAAAGTATCTCATGTCTTTTTTTAACTTAATCCTTTTGAGAACCCTGGGAAAATTCTTCTTCTCTGCATTCTTCTCAAGCTGAGAGTAGTCATATAATCAGACAGATTAGTAAACAAAATATAATTTTGATAGGTTATGCATGGCTAGTTCACACATAGATAAACTTGTAAGGGTAATAAGTCATAAGGGTATACTTATTCTACATTAAGGACAGTTGGGCATCAAAGGAAGATTTCAAATAACGGGTGGATTTTTTTTTTTTGCTTCTTTTGGGGGGTCACTCCTGGCAATGCACAGAGGTTACTCCTGGCACATGAACTCAGGAATAACTCCTGGCGGTGCTCAGAGGACCATATGGATTGCTGGGAATCGAACCTGGGTCGGCCATGTGCAAGGCAAATGCCCTACCTGCTGTGCAAAACAAACATTTATTCAACAAAAATGAGATAAGAAAGAGACAGAAACGAGAACAAGTTCCAGGGTGTGGATTTCTCCAGAGAGGAGAGAGTATCTTTAAGTTACTAAAGGGATTAAAACATCACAAGCTGGAATATAAACTAGAATACTGATGGCTTCCAAGAACGGAGTACACCCCACAAAGAGAAATGTGCTGCCGATTATTTGTGAGATGGAGAATGCTCCATAAAATAGAGGTAGATAGTTGCATAGTTGTTATGATTCTGAGAAAAGAGTGCACCTTCCTTTTCCATAGCTGATCTGTAGAGGTTTTCCAAGCTACCCAGTCTTATGGTATATTGCAGGGCACTATGAAGGCAGAAATTTTTAATCTTCCCTTCATGAGTTTTAAAGGTCTTAGATGACTTTCATGGGATATGAATTTTTGAAATTGATTTCCATACCCATACCCCCACTTTCAGTCAAAATACATACTCACATATCAGCTTGTTTCAAACAGAAGATTGTGTCATAGTGACAAGTTCATTGATAAACTGACCTCAAACAATATCCCCCAAGTAATATTGTTCTAGTCACCTAGAACTATTAGAGAGTAAATTCTCTTTGGTTTGAAAGAGGGGAAAAATACCTGATGGGACCAGAACTCCTTTCAAATTCATTGATATGACCTTATATTATAAACCTAATAACTTGTATTTCAAAGCAGTGGTAATAATTTTTCTCAAGAAACTAGAGGAAAAACTATATAGCAAATAAATACCTAACTGGAAATGCTCTATAGTAAGGTGATACATACGGTGGAATGCCAACTCTCAGCATATTATGAGAAGTCACCTATACCCAATTAGATTAAGAATTCCATGCTACTATTTTCTATATTGCATAATTGATATTCATTTATTAAGTTCACTAAAAATAGATAACTCCTTTTGTCTTTGTCCATGCTCAAGTTATCAGAGACAATTTTTTTTGTCAAACTATTTATTGTGTTCAAGAATAAAGGCTAGAGGCAGATAGTCGCTGATGTTGATTAAATGCAGATTATTATTCTAACAATAATTTGATATAAAAGACAAGACTATCTGAAAAAGAATCAGCATGATAAACTCTTTAAAAAGACGTCTTGTGCCTTGTAGAATTTTCTTTATATCTTTAATCTGTCTTGTGTTTCAGAACACAAATTGAGCAAATCAAATCAACTTTATAATCACCTAATCATATGCCTAATTCAACAAAAAGCATATGCACAGTTCCTTAGCTGTCATTTTAGTGTGCATTTAGATCTAAGCAGTACCTCCTTCCACCTTTTTTAATTGATTCATAAATTTGCTGTCTTTAATTATATTGGAGGTTGTAGCTTACGACCTTTCTAGTATAATGGGGGCTGTCTAGACATCAATTTACATCTTAAATTATGTCTTTAGATGTTAATGTGTGCCTACTAGAAGGGCAACCATTCCAAGTCCTTCTTTTCAATATGGATAAGTATTTTCCAAATCTTTAAGAGCTTCTCTTTTGATTAACCTTTATAGCATATCTCTTTTCACATTTCATTATAGTCATTCAAAAGAAACCAGGCCACTCATTCAACAAGTTGCAAAGAAATGTCTTCATCTAAATAGCCAATCTGATTACTTACAGGTTCTATTCTTCAAAAAATATTAGGACAGGGAAAGAATTTTGCTGAGTTTTTGCCAGAAATAAGAATTACTATCTTCCCATTCCCCATTTCCAATGACATGTTTCTCATTTCTCAGTGACAACTCATTGGAATCATCTTTACACCCACAGTTCTATGAATATGTTATTCAGGACTGTATAGATGTCTAAGAAGGTTGAGACGTTCTTACAGATTTCTTCACTTTCTACACTTTACTAGAATCACACTGATGTCCCTCTTCCCACAAAACTTGGTTTTTGTTTAATTTTGCTTTTCATGACATACGCTCAAATTTCTTCCATTATAAAATTATCATATAATTGCAAAGTTTCTGTGATATAATTAAAGGGGATAAGAATGAAACTTCAGGCAACTAGTTAAATATATTCAGTAATTTTAAATCTCACCCACATTAGTTATAGTCCCAGATATATTATGTGTATGACTAATGCTGAATGTGGCCAAACACAAAAAGATGGCCATGGTACTTGGGTTCTGGACTCTGAGCATGCTCAATTAATGGTTCTTACTGGTCTTCAGAAGTCTTCTCTTTATCAGGAAGTTACAATGGTGCAAATAATTTAACATGCATTTAGTACTCAATGAGGAGAAAAATGAGGTAGTGTAAAGGCTCTGTTCTGTGAACATGTTCCAATAACTAAGTAGAACTGGTTGAAGTTGGGAACCAAAGGGCTATATAACAGAGGGTTTCAAGAGCCCTTTATTTTTCTTAACATGTGTGAAATAATTCTCTTTATTTTCTATGACAGTTTTCCACAGTCCTTCTGATTTTACAGATATGTATTAATCTGGATATATTAACAATCACATTGGGAACTGCCTAAATATACCCATCAAAAAATAGACATTTCCAGAGTGAAAAAAGTAGTCCACTGGATATTGTTAGGGTGTGGATCGAAATCTCCCTATGACAACAAAGAGACTCCAGAGACTACAAACAGCAAGCAGGGGTTATTGTAAGACTGGCTAGCCAGGGTCCAGCCGCCTACTCGGACACGCAGGTCCAGCAGGTTGGGCAAGACTCTGAGCTTCTCCAAAGGAGTTCTTATATACGCCTTTCCCGGCCGTTACAGCAGAGCCTGCGCATTTCATAGCCAATAGATTTGTAATATTGCAAACTTTCTTAACCAATCCATTTAAAAGGACATCACTCCTTAGCCTATGGTTTTAGAGATCAGTATTTGCGCCAATATTCAGGAATGTCCCGGTTCTGGGGGCAGTCCTGGGTCCTGTGATATGGGTCTTTTGATATGGGTCTTGTTATCTGGTCTGACCACCACCCTTCTTGCGACCCAGGGTGCCTGTATCCAAATTCCTTACTCAGGGACAGATAGGCAAGTTATTCTACAATGCCGGCTCCTGTAAAAAGAGTCTTAAGAAAGCTAAATAGATTCCTGTGGTCTGTCCTAACAGATATCACTTGCATCACTTGTCCTCCCATTGCTCATCGATTTGCTCGAGTGAGCAGGCATCAGCAAGGTCTCTGTTCATCCCTGTCAAGTGCTAGTGTAGCCCAATGGCATCTGTTTGTTCCAGGAACACGAAGAGCATCACACTGTTCATTCAAGGTCTTGATGAAGAAGTCGGGACCATCTCATAGGTGGGCGGGCAGGTGTTCTTCTGATGTCCCGTGGAATCCAGTAGGTAAGAACCCTAGTCCAGCGGTCATCTCCAAATAGCATTACGTGTCCGGCCCATTTGATTTTCGAAGCCTTGGCAAATGAGGCAGTGTCCCTGATCCTACATCACTGAGGGAGGTCAGAACTCCAGATTTCATCTCTCACTTGAGTGAAACGTGATACTCCAAGCATAGCTCTTTTGATTTCTCTGTGGGACACTGGAATAGCAGTCCCATCTTGTTTTTCTAGGACCCAGGTCTCTGAGGCATATGTTAGTGCAGGAATAAGGGTGGAATCAAAGAGCTGTATGGTTGTTGCTGATGTCGTGGATGTCTCCCTTCTTGTTCAACAGGACAGTCCTGCTGGTTTTCCATTGGAACAGAACCTTGCATTCAGAGAGGTAGCGTGTGAAGAGCCAAGCCAGTGCATTGACAAGTACTGGCAGCAGATTCTTCAGGTGTTCAGTCTGAACTTCTCTGGATTGGGTGCTACATGCTTCTTCTTCTTTTTTTTTTAAATTTTATTGAATCACTGTGAGATAGTTACAAGCTTTCATTTTTGGGTTACAATCACACAATGATCATACACCCATCCCTCCAACAGTGCATATTACACACCACCAATGTCCCCAGTATACCCCCCTTTCCCACCCTCCCTCTGCTTCCAAGGCAGACATATACCCCATACTTTCTCTCTAATTTTGGACATTATGGATTGCAACACAGACACTGAGGCTCATCACCTTTGGTCCATTATCTACTTTTGGCTCACATATCCCATCCCAACTGATTCCTCCAGCCATCATTTTCTTAGTGACACCTTTTCTATTCCATCTTCCTTATCTCTTCTGCTCTTGAAGCAGGCTTCCAGCTATGGGGCAATCCTCATGGCCCTTGTATCTACTGTCCTTGGGAGTCAGCCTCATGTGATGTTGTTTTATACTACACAAATGAGTGCAGTTCTTCTATGTCTGACCCTCTCTTTCTGACTCATTTCACTTAGCATGAAAATCTCCATGACTATCCATTTATAAGCAAATTTCATGACTTCAACTATCCTAATAGCTGCATAGTATTCCATTGTGTAGATGTACCAAAGTTTCTTTAACTAGTCATCTATTCTAGGACACTTGAATTGTTTCCAGATTTTGACTATTGTGAACAGTGCTGTAATGAACATAGTACAGATGTTATTTCTACTGTGCTTTTTTGCATCCTTGGGATATATTCCCAGAAGTGGTATTGTGGGGTCATATGGAAGTTCAATTTCTAGTTTTTGAAGGACTATCCATATTGCTTTCCAGAAAGGCTGGACCAGTTGGCATTCCCACCAACAGACAGAGCATCCCTTTTTCCCCACATCCACTCCAGCACTGGTTGCTTTTGTTCTTTTGAATGTGTATCAGTCTCTGTGGTGTGAGATGATATCTCATTGTATTAATTTGCATCTCCCTGATAACTAGGGATATGGAGCATTTATTCATGTACCTTTTGGCCATTTGTATTTCTTTTTTGAGGAAACTTCTGTTCATTTTTGCTCCCCATTTTTTGATGGGGTTGGAGTTTTTTTATTATATAATTATACTAGTGTCTTGTATATCCTGGATATTAATTCTTTATCAGGTGGGTATTGGGTAAATATTCTTTCCCATTCTGTGGGTTCTTTCTGTATTTTGGTCACTATTTCTTTTGAAGTGCAGAAGCTTAATGTAGTCCCATGTACGCAGAACTCTCCATGACATTGAAGTAAAAAACATCTTTAAGGATGAAACAGCACTGGCAATGCAAGCGGAAGCTAACATAAATCAAGCTGTACTCTTCTTTACCAACGAAATGGCATGTCGTATTTTGGAAGGGAGAACACTGGGGATGACATACCCATCCTGTGGAATTTGGTATGTGGGCAGGTGTACGTGGCTATCGAAGAGATCTGAGTAGAAGTCATGGGTAATCTTTTCCATTGCCCTTCTGGAAAATATGATAGATCCATCAGGATGTCAGAGGGCAGTCATCTTGGTGTTACAGTTGGTGAAGGACAGGCGGGCATTGCAAATACTTTTCCCAGAGTCTGCCACATTGGCCAACATTGCTGTTCTCCTCTCTTTCAGTTCTTTATCGCTTCTCTGCACAGCTTTTCGAGCTTGGATGTTAGCTTGTGATTGCCTGAGGCTCCCGCCAGATCATGTTTGCAAATGAGCTGGAGAATTTCCGAAGACAGGCATCTGTTTGTGGCTTTCTCACTCTCAGCATTCCTCGCACAGTCATGGAGGTGCTGAACCAGTCAATCATATTCTTTATCTTTCCATTCTGCCATAGTGCTGCAATAGTGCCAAAGAGCTCCTAGTTGGTGGTCGTTCTGGGAGTTCTCTTCTTAAATTTTACTGTCCTTTCTCCCCACTCTGTGAAGTAGAATTTTGCACAAAGGAGATGGTGGTCTGATCCCCTTTGGAATATTGGGACAACAGGGACATAGATCAGGCAAAACTGTTGCTTGAGAATGATGTGGTCAATTTTATTGTGGAACTGTCCTCTGGAAGACTCCCATGTCCAACGTTTAGATTTGGCCTTTGGTGAACCATCGAGGGGCCACTGTACATAGTTCACAGAAATTGACACTAAATAAAAAGATTCATGCATTAAAAAATAAAGAGGATGTTTGTATAGATAATATGCATATATGCATAATGCTGACATTGATATTTTAAAATGTCAAAGGCTGGAGAAATATTATAGAGTTAGGACACTTGCCTTGTATTCACAGCTGACACTGGTTTATATACTGACACCATATAAAGTCCGTAAAGCACCTCCTGGAGAGATCCCTGAGTGCAAAGCTAGAAGTAATCCCTGAATACCATGGGTATTTAACTTCCCATTTTGTTCTGGTTAGGGTATCAAAATTAATTTTGTTGAGGTAGCTGTTAATTCTGACATCACTAAACTCATATATTACAGTTTTACATGTATATGGTTGAATTTTTTGCCAGTCATGTGACAATTTGTAGATAATAATGACACAACAGCTAGTGGATTAGTTTTGAAGATATCAGTATGAATGCCTGTTTACCTTATTATAGATATACATGGTAAAATGGAAGTTATAGATTTACATACATGTATTTCTGTTGTACATGGAAAAGGTCTAGCATCAATGATTTCATGGTGGTAACCAATGCCCAGTCTAGATTTCTAGTATCATTCTACAATAAAATAAACTAGTGTTTATTATAGAAATAACTAAGCCCAGGATTTTTAGAGTATGTAACATAAGACAGGGGAAACTTATAGTGTCAGGAATATCCTGCTGTTAGGTTAGGAAAAGAAAATAAAAGAAGCCAAGACAGTTTACTGAAATAGCTCCTAATGATTTAAAGTAGAATAGTTTGAGCTACAAGATATATTTTAGTTATAATCCAAACTCTAAAAATCAATATTTAGGAATACACGGTGAGATAACCAAAACGATTAAATTTAAAGAAGTGGGGGATTACATGTCCCATGATGAGTTTCAAATAATTTACACAGATACAAGGTCCTGATGGAAGTGGAATATGTCCCTCTCATCCCTGATAATTTTCAAACTTAATTAAGTCAAGTCATCAATAAAAATATCAACAGGTATGTAATAGCAATAGCAAGTATCCTTGATTCAATGCAATACAATGAAATAATTCTCTGACTTTCGTTCTCTCCAAAAACTCATAAATCTTGTTTAACAATTAAAAATCAGAGAAATAAAGAGAGGCAGAGACAGAGAATGAAAGAAGAAATGTACCTGCCATAGTGGCAGGCTGGGAAATGGGGGTAAGGGGTGATGGGAGTGAAACTGGGGACACTGATGCTAGGATATGTATACTGTGCAGGGTTAGGTGTTGGAATGGTGTATGACTAAAATCTAATCATGAACTATTTTATAAGGGTATATCTCACAGTGATTCAATAAAAAAAGTAAAATGAAAAAAATTTAAAATAAAAAGTCAAGAAAATCCTGTTGAGGGAAACTACTAGAGATGTTATTAGTCTTTTTCAAAGTTGTCTCTATCCGCACAACCTAGAGAATTCTATGAGACTGTAATGGCCAAAAATACCAGGGAAATATAAAACTGAAGTATTGTTGTATCATAGTGGGATCCTGTAATTGAAAAAAATCTATATACTAGATAAAAGACAGAAATTAAGATCAAGCCTGAACTTTTGTTAATAATAGTGTTAACACTTTGATGGTGGGTGTGGTGCAAGACATTTATGTGTAAACATTAGCATCATTGTAAGTAATGTGACTAAATCAAAGAATATATATCAATGATGGTTCACTAAAAATGCTCTGTTGATGCAAGAAAATAAGAAGGCAGATAAAAATTTATGGGAATTCTGTGTACTACATATTTTATAGGTATGAATGTATTTTAAAATAGCATATTTTTTAAATATGAAAGATAAAAGACATAAGTAAAAAATATTCAAAATATCCAAAAGAGATATCCAAACTACCAACATTTGATATTACATCTGTACATCATCATTTTGATCAATCAGTTTAAATTTATTATACGACTAATAAGATAAACATTTCTCATGCTCCTCAAATCCTGTACATATCTCTTTCAGTTTTGTAAGTTTCCATAGGGACGTTTTCTACACAGTTTTTGTGAAGAAAGCCTGTTTCATTTTAGAAGATGCATTGATTTCAGTGTATTCTTCAATCTCCAAATGACTCCAATAATTTGATTAACTTCAGAGCATAAAAAGAATCTCCAAAATTATAATATCTTTAGTGATATGAGATAAAGGGAATCTTTACTCACAGTTTAATAGAAATATTATCTAGGCTTAGCCTGTATGAAAAGCAGTGTTTACATAACTCACAGTTTGAGAATAGAGGTTCCATGTGACCCAGTGATTATCCTTCTTAGCATCTATGTGCAATGTACAAAGAATTAAACTGGAAAATATTAGGACATGCCTTCATTCATTGCAACATTATAAACTATAGCCTAAATGTGGGTAAAAGTCAAATATCCTGCTGATGATTACATTAAGAAGCTATAGTGCATATACACAATAAAATACTATACATTTCTAAAATGTTGACTATTTTTTTCAGTTCTCTGCAATGTAGATATAATAGGAGGATATCATTGTGAGATAAATAAATTAAAAACGAAAAGGCAGGGCAGAAGGTAGTATGATAGAAGAGGCAGAATGGAAATAACATAATGGCCTTTGCAGGGAGGTAATGATACTGGGTGCTTCTATGACAGTGAGATGCAGTAACTATGTATCTCAAAATCATTAATATTACTTTTAAATTGTTATGTAAATTATAAAGGAAACAATACTAAAGTCTGTAATAAGGTTAGGACTGTGGTGTAATAGTATCGGTTATCAATATTTGTAAACATCCATGTCATTGATGTCAAATGCAACAGTTTTGAAGTGTATCATTTCTTATTTTTAAAGAGTTCTAAGTTCATTTTACATTCATTGGGAATGTATGATTATGAGAAGCAGATGTTTTCCTAGAAAATAAGTGCAAACATTAAAAAGGTAGTAAGCTAACGTTATGAGAAGTGAAATTAGTATATACTCACAGTTTGAAAGTGCCACTTCAGGAAAGTAACAGGAAATATTACTAGCAGGTGAACGCAGAAGAGAAGAAACTTAGCAGGAAAGAGGCAGTTTCATTGGTGGAATTCTAGCCTCTTATGTCATGTTTCTGGTTGATCAGAAGAGTAGCCTGAAGGAAACTTCCATGGATAATTGCCATGAACTATGTTTAATTTAATAAAGTCACAGCTGCAGTGCACTTCGATGGAGAAATCTCCTGGGTCTGTATTGCTTGAAGGGGTTGATATCCATAAAACCACAGCATTTCTTTGCCTGAACATTAACTGAGAGTCAAAGTATCTAGAAAAAGAAAAGGTTTTATGAATTTCAGTCCTGAATACAGTGATTTTAGTTTAGGATTAATATTTAAGAACTCTCTGAGTTATTTGATTTCCTTGGCTCAAGCTATACATACTATAAATTTCAAAAAGAACAAACTATTACTCTTATTGAGATTAAGAAGATAATATTTTAGTATTTCAAATCTAACCACAGGAAGGATGATCTAAAAGTCATGTATTTCTCTTCCTGTAAGTGAAAAATACCAATACTATATACCCAACACCTAAAACTATGATTGGAACAGAGTAACAAGAAAACATATATGTAAATAAAGTGACCAAATTTAATAATTTAAGAGTTTTAGTTAAATAATTTTACCGATTTTTTTATAACTTCAAGTTCGGCTGGCAATATTTACTGGATATGTTATAATCTTGGCAGCGTCTCCTGGCCCCACACCTGGCTGTCTTCACCGGGCCCCTTGGATGGGGGCAGGTTGAGTTTCCCTCCCAACCCTGAGCAGACCCCAGGCAGCCAAAGATTTCTGGAACCCAGCCACAATCATATTCAAGGCCACTCTCCACATGCTTGTATGAGCCTCATGCATGACGGAACCAGCAGAGGAATCTAGGTGTACAGGCCCCTAGACTGAGATCTCCAAACCTGTTCAGATCGGGACTGGGCCTCCTCCACCCAGATCCCCCTTTTATCAATAGCTAGGCAGTCACACCCACAAATTGCCCCCAGCTCCATGTAATCCCATCAACGGCCAAGATCCAGAGACTATAAAACCAAGCTCCCAGAAGTGACCTCTTATTGCCTAGTTCTCCATCTCGGAGAACACAGCAAGCTACCAAGAGTATCCTGCCCCCACAGCAGAGCCTGGCAAGATCCCTATGGCGTATATGCCAAACACAGTAACAATGATGGGTCTCATTCCCCTGACCCTGAAAGAGCCTCCATTGTGGCACCGTTGGGAAGGACAAGTAAAGAGAGGGTGCTAAAGTCTCAGAGCTAGGACGAATGGAGATGTTACTTGTGCCCGCTCGAGCAAATTGATGAACAATGGGATTGCAGTGATACAGTGATAGCGATTATAATTTTATAGAGAAATAATATTGCTTAAGTGATAAAACATGCATGTTAGTTAAGGTGAAAAGTTAAATTTTGAAAATCACAAAATCAAGAAGTTATGCAGAAAAAGTTTGCTGGATAGAGTGGAAGGCTCAATAAACTATGTGATTTGGATTTCTTCCTCAGTCAGATTATATTCTTTTGAAGCTTACTTTTGTAACATTTGTCAGGGGAAATTTGAATAGTAGATAATTTAGGAAACTAAGACTTCTTTGTGAAAAAGAAAGTTGGCAGAGCATTTTATCCATTTACAAGCATCATATTATCATCAGATCTAGTCAAGGGCATTTCTTTCCAGAATTATGTAAGATTCAGAACCAGTTATTGTCTCCCAGATTCGTTGATTTCAATGGAGAAAAGAAAAATAAGGCATTGTAGCATGTAGCACTTGAGAGGAAGAAAAAAAAGAAAGGCTCAAAGTTAGAAAAATAAGGTCTAATGCATAGAGGAAAGTTCTAGCTACATTTGACTGCATTTATCCATAAAAAGGATTTTATGTGAGCACAAGACTAAATACCAGGGAAATACGTAAAAGGCTTTATGACTAATTTGATAATCTTTTGAAATTGAAGTATCTGGTGATATGACTCATTGCATGTTTCTTTCCTATTAATCTGTGATGTAAAGGGACAAGAAGTAGGAAAAATTACAGAGATCTACTACAGTCACTTAAAGGACCCTATAAACTAAGCCATTGCAAAGCTTTTAAACAAAGTTCATGCCAATTGTTTTTCAAAATATAAATTTCAACATTAACAAAATATTCTGTAAAAATATTCAGTTAAATATTCTGTTTGTCAATTTTTTATCAACTAGATTTTATGCATCTGATATAATATAGTATGAATATACTATGATGTTTGGAATGCATAGTTTGATAGGCATGGGTTGATCATATTTCAAAAGTGAAATATGGTGCCCCCATGGTAAATCACATAATATGTCATAAAAGTGATAGGCTGGATCTTAAGGAAGGTTACAATTAGAAGAAAAATCATCAGACATGAAGGTAACTTAAGAAACTGCCTTTTCAAACACAAAGCACAAGATATCAGCAAGAGTGTTTAATGGAAATTAATGAGTTAAAAATCATTTTATTGCCCGTTTAACAACTTGCAATTTTCCCTAAACATATTTGAACAGAATGCTGGCAGCTAAAGACCTCAGGAATCCAGCCACAGCCATGCTCAAGGCCCCTCTCCACACCTTTGGACAAGCCTCACGCATGAAGGAACTGGCAGAGGAACCCAGGTGTGTGGGTCCCGGGGCTGATATCTCCAAGCCTGCTCGGATTGGGACTGGGCCTCCTCTGCCCAGATCCCACATTTTCCAGTAGCTAGGCAGTCACACCCACAAACTGCCCCTGGTGCTGTGCAATCCCATCAATGGCCAACATCCAGAGACTATAAAACCAAGCTCCAGAAAGATCTTATAGCGTAATTCTCCTCTTCGGAGAACCTGGCAAGCTACAAAGAGTTTCCTGCCCTCATGGAAGAACCTGACAAGCTCCCTGTGACGTATTCATATGCCCAAACCAGTAACAATGATGGGTCTCATTCCATGACCCTGAAAGAGCCTCCAATGTGGCACCATTGGGAAGGACGAGTAAAGAGAGTCTTCTAAAATCTCAGGACTACAATGAATGGAGACATTACTGAGACCGCTCGAGAAAATTGATGATCAATGGGATGATGATGATGATGATGATGATGATGATGATGATGATGATGATGATGATGATGATATTTAAACATGGTACAATCTCTGACAAAGATATTTTAGTGTGAGATAGATGTTTCAAATTATACTGAAATAAAGAATAAGATCTAAATTGTTTAATTACCTTCGCTTTCATTTATATCCACCTGACACTATTTAAGGTTTTTGTTTTTCTTTTTCTTACAAAGACTTCACTTTTTATTATGATGTGTTCTGATAAAATCCTAATCAAGCTATGGTTTACTTAATATGTAAATTAGTTTTATAAGTTATTGGGAATGGTTATAAGGGAGACTCTGGGGACCATGGTGTACCTCTGGATATGAAGTATGAACTCTGAATCAATAACACAGTCACTAAGTGTTTTCTTAAATTTATTACTATAAGGAAACTATTAAATGTTTATGGATAAAGTCAGTTATTTTCAGTTGCTTTTATATTTTACAGATTATCAATAACCCTTTTTTCATCACATCATGGGAAACTTCCCTTCTTCACATGCATTATAAACAATAATATATGACCCCCAACCCAGAAACACAGAACACTCCTAGTGGGCCCTCAGTGTTGTTGGGCCTGCACACAAATCTCATCAGCCCACACTGCCTGACTCAATCCATTAGAACCACCATTAAAAAGCATGTTTCAAAATTATTGATGCATATAACAGTATTTCTATATAAAATATACAAAATGAACTAGTGAATTGCATTTTTGTGAATTCATTCATTATAATGGCTACAAGTTAAATGTAACTCTTTAAACACAGGAGCAATAGCTTTTGAATAATCTACATCAGTCTTGCCAGGATTAATGTTAGAGACTCTTATTCAAATAGACTTCAAGTAAATACATAATATCAAGAATTTTAGTTTTGCAGTTAAAATATTGATATATGCTAACATTGGTAATATAAATGAGCAGTGTAGTTTACTCCTTTTTAAAGTATTACAGCTATATCTTGTCTTTAAGAACCCAGGTATTTTCTATCTGTATTAATATTTTTTCCTCATAGTGTTTTCAGATTTTTCACCTTTTGTCTTTTAAATGAATGGAGAGCTATTTCAGTAAAATGTTATTCTGTCTCTGTTTTCAAGCAGAACTGTTTGATTTCTACTATATGACAATTGTTAAATAATAAATTATAAAATATCTTAACGGTTAAGTAAATTTAATTAAAATGAAACATTTTATTATCTAATAATAGTTAGAACATTTTTCGATGTATCTAAATGCATCATTGATGAATTTAATATTTTTATTGATTTTATTATTTATGAGGTAGAACAATCCTTTAAGTTCACAGCAGATATACAAATTGTGAATAAATTTCACATCCAATATTATGGATAAATAGCCTACATATAGATCTTGTGGAAGACTTACCTATCTCTCAGAGGGTAGGGACAGTCTTGTTAAGAATCTAAAATTTAATAATAAGTCACACTTTTTTCCTTAATAATTTTTTATTAAATAAATATCACAATATTTATCCTATTTTAGGGTAGAAATAAAAAATAACTATATTTGTTTATATCTTTAATACTTTCTTTTATCATGCACATCCATTTGGAAGTACTTGCATTTTGCAGATATTAAATATTCAATAGTGTCTGTTTTTTGCATTGAACATTTTTGCAAATAATTTTCAATACACTTTTAAAGCAATGCTATTCAACACTGATATACTCATAGTAATAGGAATCATATATAATTTACAATGTTAATATAAAAAACATTCTTTAAAGAACTTACCAAAATGTTGATTTTTTTTCCCTTAAGTTTAATCAACAGTGCCACCAGGTGGTTGCACTAATGCAGGAAAGGACAATTGCAAGAACAACAATATTTTAAATATAGAAGATTGTTAGAGCTTATAGTGAAATATGGGCTAGATCGATAGCACAGCAGGTAGGACATTTGCCTTGCATGCAGCCGACCCGAGTTTGATTGCTTTGTCCCTCTCGGAGAACTGGCAAGCTGCCAAGAGTGTCCACCTGCAAGACAGAGCTTGGCAAGCTACCTGTGGCGTATTCGATATGTCAAAAACCAAAACCGTAGCAACAAGTCTCACAATGGAGACGTTACTGGTGCCTGCTCGAGCAAATCGATGAACAGTGGGATGACAGTACAACAGTGCTACAATAGTCAAATACAAAGTTACATGACTGTGTGAGAAGTTAGATATAATAGAAAATATTCAAAACTTGTCTTAGTTATTTCATCACAGTAGTTAGCTATTAACTATTCATCATTATACTTTATAAACCGTATACTACTAATGTATTGGCTGCAAACCTCTTTTTTTTTTTTTTTTTTTGCTTTTTGGGTCACACCCAGCAATGCTCAGGGGTTACTCCTGGCTTTGCACTCAGGAATTACTCCTGGCGGTGCTCAGGGGACCATATGGGATGCCGGGGATCGAACCCGGGTCGGCCGCATGCAAGGCAAATGCCCTACCCGCTGTGCTATCGCTCCGGCCCCATGCAAACCTCTTTATTAACAAACATACGTTGTTCTTTTTTTCAATTCTGCCAGTTGAAAAAATACATTTATATGAACAGTTAAGAGACCAAATGAGAAGTGCACAGAATGTTTTGAGATAATATAAATTTGTTCTCATCACTAATATTTTCTAAAAGTGTACTTCACTATATGCTCAAGGTATTGTAATGTTGTATAGTTGTCAGAAACACTACAACAACTGAATATAGAAGGGAGGCTTGTGGGCTACCAATAAAACAATTTTAGGGGAAGCCTGCCTATTAATCAAGATTCAAGGAGAAGAAACAAAGTCTGATAACTTTACTTTATGTAGAGTCAGATTAATACACTCACACATATGAGAATCAGTGTCTGATATCTTTATGCCAGTAGAGTCAGAGTAACATAATATATGTAAGATATGTTATATAATCTATATATGCTGTTATATATTTTAATGAATTGCATTATGTTATATATAACATATTATATGTATAATATATATTATATGTATGCAGCACTGTCACACTGTTTCCCGTTGGTCATTGATTTGCTCGAGCGGGCACCAGTAGCATCTCCATTGTGACACCTGTTGTTAATTGTTTTTGGCATGTCGAATATGCCATAGTTAGTTTGCCAGGCTCTGCTGTGTGGGCGAGATACTCTCAGTACTTGCCTGGTTCTCTTAGAAGGAGAGAGAAATTGAACCTGGGTCGGCCATGTGAAAGTCAAACGCCCTACCTGCTGTGCTATGGCTCCAGTCCTATATAACATGAATAATATATGTCATATATTATGTTACTCTGACTCTATAAGGTAAAGATATCTGACCTTTTTTTCTCATATAATGTATAATACCATAATTATACATCAATTATATATCATTATATCTTATATAATATACTATATAATTTTGTGTATCATAACACATATTTTGATTAAGAAACATGTCTAAAATAAAGTAATATATTGGACAAGCATGTGGTCATGCAAATTGTGTAACATGCAGTGATATCATATGTCCAGCAAATGGTAGAGCAATGTCATTCCGGTGCATTTTTAATATGTGAATGAGAGAGGCGACTATTCTTTGTCGCTGAAAGGTGCCTATCAGTTGAGGAGGGATCACTGTCTAATACTCCCCAGTACTGTCCAGTAAGGAATCTAAGTCCACACTGGTAGAAAGGTATTTGTAAGTTTCCGCTTTGGCCCAATCAATGGCAAAAGAAAGAAGCATGGTGGTTTCTCCCGGAGAATGATCACATGCTCCAAACTCTAAACCTCAGACCAGTGTGTGTTAGCTTTCCAAATGCCAGAGTATTTCAAAGGTTTCTTTGCATAGAAGGTCTAGAAGGAGAGAGAGGGTAGAGTGTCTAAACAACTTGGCTTATTCTGTTATAAAGCTTTTCTGATATGTTCAAATTCATGTAGGCAGGTAGACAGGGAAGGCCCCCTTCAAGGCAATGGCAAAAGCCAGTCCTGCAGTAAACAGGAAACACAGGAACTAAGGCCTGATAAGACCCTCACGGATCTACTGCAACAGACCAGAGAAGCTCTGGCAGAAACAAAGGGTCAGGTAAGGAATTTCAAAGAAGACCCTCACCATTCCCAACTCCCCTAGTAATCTCCTTAGCAATGGACTTTGACCTAGAGAGAACTCCACATGGGAGATGGTTGGTCGCACATATGCTGCCTGAGCCCATGTGCTGCTTGTGCCTATGTGGCTGAGCATATATGGTCACATGTGTCACCCGCATCTCCCCTCTTAAGATGTGTACTTTCATGCTTTTGTGTCTAATGCTGGGATGTGTGTAAGGGCTCTCTCCACCCTTGGAGAAGGCCACATTTTCTCTTGAACAAGTTATTCTCTCTCTCCTCTCTCTCTCTCTCTCTCTCTCTCTCTCTCTCTATCTATCTATCTATCTATCTATCTATCTATCTATCTATCTCATCCCCCCCCGCCCATATCTTTCCTTCCACACCTTCCAAGACCTCCAAATAAAATCTGTTTTACTTCACTGCTTGTCTACTCCTGAAATTCCTTTCTGTGAGCGAGACAAGAACCAGGTGGCAGCACTCACTCCCCACTCACATGCGCCACCCGTGGGGTCCACCGACATCAAAATTGGTACTCTATCATAGTAGTAGCACTGTCATCCTGTTGTTCATTGATTTGCTCGAGCGGCACCAGTAACGTCTCCATTGTGAGACTTATTACTGTTTTTGGCATATCAAATATGCCACGAATAGCTTGCCAGGATCATGAGGGTTGGATACTCTTGGACTGGAGTGGTAACACAGCGTTTAGGGCATTTGCCTTGCACGCAGCAGACCTGGGTTCGATTCCTCCATCCTTCTCAGAGAGACCAGCAAGGTACTTTATCATATAGTTAAAAAAACATGACTATTGATGACTGATAATATAAATAATAATTTAATTGATAATTTTTTCCTTCATTAAGGGAATATATTGCTTTCCCTATGTTTCTCCTGGCATTGCTATAGCCTCAGCCTTGGTAATTTTACTTCTCACTCCAGCAGGCTAATCTCTAGGCGGGAGATCTGATTACTTGCTGAATTTAGGGTAGAAAAGCATTTGAAATTACATATTTATTTTCTTACTATTTTAATGGTTCTGTCCTTAGCTGCAAATAGTCTGCATGCTAATTTTTCTCAGTTATGAGTAAGCTTGGCTGCATTAATCTATGGTCTTCCAGATTGCTGGTGACTAGACCATCATGATTGCTTAATTTTTGTGACATTAGGCAATACGCAAGACCATAAATATAAACTGTATTCTATCACATCAATATTTTCAGTAGCAAAGATGATATTTTCATATGTGTAACTCTACATATTTTCAGTTGTTTCTCAGTTCAGCTGCCATCTAAATGCTGGATAAAATGCTCTTTTTATCAGTTTCCTTCAGAAACTAATAAATTTCTAATCTAATGGAAAACTTGAATGACTGACAAAGAACAAATTACTTACCAAACTAAGATAATGAGGAAACTCTACTAAATATGTGAAGAGAGCTATGTCATTCAATTAAAATGCAACCTGCAACAAATACTTATTTTTATGTTCTTTTCTCTATATTTCAGTACTCAATGACAAGCAATCAAAACCGCATAAACAGGAGTATTGATAAATTTCAATACTAAGGAAACTTTTTAAAATGAGATAATTACAATTATTTTTCACAATATGAAAGTACTCATTCAAATGTTCATTGTTTCTAATATTGAAAGGATGTGCTAATTATAGGAATAAATATTAAAACTAAGAAATCAGTATAAAAACATTGCTAAAGGAAAAGTTTCGCTATAACATCTTCCACTTACTATTACTTTTTCCCAAATTTCCGTTGTCCTTCCATAACTTTTCTATAATGTGTCCCTCTGCATTTCTTGCCTGTTAAAAATGAATACACAAATTCTTATGTTAATGTAAGTCATTCCAATGTGACCAAAATTTATTTTCACTCTTCATTTTTAATCTTTTTTCTGATGAAGATGCATGAACAAACACATAAAATTGCAATAAATAACTTGCATTAGATGAAAATAAATGAGTGAATTTAAATATTTTAGTATGATCACAAATGATACTTAATGTTGATAAAATGTACAAGATTGGTATCCTGGACAACATAACACAAGGGAATATGACCTGAAAACCAGTCACATGAGTTTGTAGGTGATCTCTCAGCTGGGTGGAATGAAGTTCTTATAGATTAGATATAGATATAGAAATATCTAGATTTTTTGAGGAATTCCCATATTGTTTTTCAAAAACCCTTCCTTAAAAAACTAGAAATTAACCTTCCATATGACCCAACAGTACCACTTTTGGGAATATACCGGGGGGGGTGCAGAAACACACAGCAGAAATGACATCTTTAGTGTATATTCGTACAGTACTGTTCACGATTACCAGATTTCGAAACAACCAGAGTGCTCAAGATCATATGACAAGTTATAGAAACTATGGTATATACATGCAATGGAAAACTATATAACTATTAGAAAAAATAAAGTTATGAAATTTGTTTATAAATGTATGGATGTGGAGAGTATCATGCTGAGTGAAATGAGTCAGGAGACGAACAGACATAGGATGACTGCACTAATTTGTGGGATATAAATTATTATTATTTTTTTTTTTGCTTTTTGGGTCACACCCGGCGATGCACAGGGGTCACTCCTGGCTCATGCACTCAGGAATCACCCCTGGCGGTGCTCAGGGGACCATATGGGATGCTGGGATTCGAACCCGGGTCGGCCGCGTGCAAGGCAAACGCCCTACCCGCTATGCTATCACTCCAGCCCCGGGATATAAAAATTTAAAAGACAACATAGTTTCACTTGAGATTAACAATCAAGGACAGTAGAAACATGAGCCAGTAGTAATTGTTCATGGTTGGAAGTCTGTCTCAAATGATGGGAGAATGGGCTGTTGGGATAGATCATTTTCATAGTGGTGGGAAGGGATAACTCTAGATGGGAGCTGTGTGCTCAAAGTAGGTAATGGACCAAACATGATGGCCTCTCAGCATCTGTATTGCAAACCATAATTCCAAGAAAGAGATAGACAGAGAGAGAGGAAGAAGAAGAAGAAGAAGAAGAAGAAGAAGAAGAAGAAGAAGAAGAAGAAGAAGAAGAAGAAGAAGAAGAAGAAGAAGGAGGAGGAGGAGGAGGAGGAGGAGGAGGAGGAGGAGGAGGAGGAGGAGGAGGAGGAGGAGGAGGAGGAGGAGGAGGAGGAGGAGGAGGAGGAAGGGAAGGGGAAGAGGAAGAGGAAGAAAAGTGGGTGTTGAAACATTGTATGACTGGAAAAAGATCATAAAATCTTTGTAAATGTGTGTGTCATTCAATTAAATAAAAAAAATTAGAGAAGAAATGTTTAAAACAAAAAATGAGGAACATGAATAGTTAAAACTATTACTAGAACTCTATAATATTAAAACACTCAACTAAATCTTCTGGTTTCTAATTCCAGAGTCTGAAATGCTAAGTATTTGATGTATCAAGCCATTAAGTTTGGGGATGATTTACAACACAGTTAATAACTTATACACCACATATTGGCAGTCTTGCTACAAGGCTTAGTGGAGAGTTTGATTTCTCTTCTTATATTTGATTTCTCTTGATATTACCTGGGGAGTCCAGGTAGTATAAGCTAAAATTGCAGGAGTGGTGATTTCTATATGATTTTATTTACTTTACATGGTACAATCAAATTGTTTTATCAACAAATGCTTTATAAAAAAAATGACAGTTCTGAATCCCCTCACCTACTTAGGAATAAAGATCTGAAAATTTAGGTTAACATAGCAATATTCATTTGAGTCTGTAAAGAGTTTCCACAGTAATGTAAATACATAATATAAACAGTGATTCTGAGTCATGGAGTTAGACATTTTAAAAGCAAAAGGTTTCTTAATTATGTACATAATAGAATAGAGTAAGAACTATGATTTTTGAGAGTGAGACATTTAAAAGATAATGTGCCAGGTCCTACATTTAATTTAAGCTTGAAAATAAGTGTCACTTGGCAGCCTACTTGATGTATGACACATTTATAGAGTAGAGTACACATTATTGTGTTCCTTTTTTTCTGTACTCCATATTGGCTGCATCGATCACATTAGTTGTTGAATAATATGAGAAATTATATAAAGAAATGTCTCATTAGGAATTTAACTCCAAGTTTTTCTTAATGCAAAATTACTTAATTTCTCCTTAGTGACTGGTGGATTATATTTACTAATGCACATTTATTGAATCTATACATATTAGAGAAAAATCACAGAAGAAAAAGTGAGTCTGAAAAGGAGACTGAGCCAGATGTCACTGAACAAATGTGAAATATCTATGTTCTTGAACTTAAAGTAACTTGGAGGTTCAGAAAGTAATAAATCACAACTAATAGAAGCAATTTGTAAGAAAATTCAAAAAAATTATTTTAGGCAAATTAACATTTTGACCATGTGAGTGATTTATAAGAGGCAATGTTAAATGATTATTACAGTGTCATTAATCACGATTCAAATAATATTGCACAGTGACATATAAATATTGACAAAATAATAGACCTCTGTATCATATTTTCAAGGTGATCTGAAATTTTCTAAGTTAATTTGTTAACAGATATAAATAGTTCAAAGACATTTAAAAGACATTAAGAATAGGCATTTAAAGTCTAATTTATTATTTGGCTTGATAACTGTTATCTCAACTTTGTTCTTAATGGTTACACATATTTTACCCATTGATAGTCTTTAAACACTGGTTTTGAAAACCTATTAATCTTTGACCAATGTTAAATATTTTGAAAAAGTCATCTAAATATGTTTGTTTATAGTATATTTATTTAAACTTCTTTTTTAAGTAGCACATTTTTATGTTGATGGAATTGTGTTCTGGCATTGACATTTTAAAACATACAATTATTTTATTTCCTAGAAATATTTCCTATCAATTAAAAATAATTTAATTAATTTAAAAGCCAAATTCAAATTACATCTACACACATTTACATGCTGTTAAGAATATATAGCTATATTTATTGTAATGTGGGTCCCTGGCAAAAAATAATAACCCTACTAACTTCATAAAATTAAAGGTTTCCAAATCACTAAGATAAAAAATTAATAATAAACCATATAACATGGACCTTTGAGGGAGCCCAGATGTTCCTTCTTAATTAGAGAAGACCTTACCCTAACTGACAATAATATATTTAAATCAACATTTTTAAAAAAAACATAAAGTCAACTTACCATACAGAGCTGTAATGTAATGTAAAAAACCCACTGTGACATGGCAAAGATTAAGAGAGACTTAGTGAAATGTAAAAACTATGCAAGGTTAAAAGGAAGATAAAACTTAGACAACATTAACTATAAATATCAAAATCCCTTTTTTATTATTAGTTAAGTTAGACTAGTTTAGCACCATGAATACTACTGAATGAAAAAACATGCGAATTAAAATTTTAACAGTGAAAATAATTTGAAATTAGAGTATACCTAAATTTAAGTACCTTTGGTAGAATATAAAATTCTAAAAGAATATAGAATAATTTCAATTAAAGAAAAGTAACCTATAAAATATTTAATTCCCCAAGTTATAAATTAAAAATACCAGATAATTTCAAATGTAATAAAACAATGTCAACTGTAAAAGGATAAATAGAACATATACAAGAATATTTTAAATCATTAATTTAAAATATTATAGAAATCAACATATCATTTAAATAAAAAATCATAAAAAATATTCATGCAAACAATTTTAGGCATTCAAAAAAGACCAAAATTGAGAAAGAAGCAACAACTAAACATGTAGGATAGATTTTGACAAATATCACCCAATGTATCGAATCCAGTCTTTGATTTATTTTTATTAATGCTGTCTTAGCTCACAGCCATTGTTCACAAAAGTTAATTTCTGCTTAATAAGCAACTTTAGCAGAGATTGTGGAATCTAGAAAAATTTAAATGGAATTATATTTATTTCTTTACATGCACACAGCATTTGCTGATCCCTGATTTAGAGGCTATTGAATTGAGAGAAAGGAATGAGAAGGGAAGGAAAGGGAGGGGTGAGGGAGAGAGCAGAGAGAAGGGCAGGGGATGGGAGACCTAGGGAGGGGCTATGAGGGGAGGGGAAAGGAAGGTAAGGGAATGAAGGGGAGGAGCAGGGAGAGGAGGGGAGGTGAAGGTAATTAAGAGGATAGGGGAAGAGAAGAGAGAGGGGCTTGGAGGGGAGGGGAAAGTATGAGGGAGGTAGGGAAAGAGAAGGAGTGGGGAAGACAACAAAGGGGAATGTGAAGCGGAAAAGATCACCAGCATCGTTAAAAAAATTGTGGTACATATACAGTGAGATGCTACTCGCTAAATGAAAAACAAAATTGTGGCATTCCAGAACTGAGCAGGAGGAAGAGAGAGGCTTGGAACTCCTTCAAGAGTATCGAAGAAGTGGTTAAGAGGATGAAGAATGACTGCCTCTGGGCACATCTTTTTGACTCCACTGTTCTTCCTGCACTAACATACACCTCAAAGACCTGGGCCCTGTGCAAACAGGATGAGAATGCTATTCGGGTATCTCAAAGAGGAAGAGCAATGCTTGGAGTATCATGTTTCACTCAAGTGAGAGAAGGAATCCGGAGTTCCGACCTGACAATCAAGAATCAGAGATGCTGTTTCTTTTGCCAAGGCGTCAAAAATCAGATGCGGGGGGGGGGGGCTGGAGTGATAGTACAGCAAGGAGGGCGTTTGTCTTGCACAGGGTCGACCCGGGTTCAATTCCCAGCATCCCATATGGTCCCCTGAGCACCGCCAGGAGTAATTCCTGAGTGCATGAGCCAGGAGTAACCCGTGTGCATTGCCAGGTGTGACCCAAAAAGCAAAAAAAAAAAAAAAAAAAAACAGATGGGCTGGACACGTAATTCAATTTGGAGACAACAGCTGGACTAGAGCTGTTACCAACTAGATTCCCGTCGGAATGTCAAAGGACCGCATGGCCGCCCAACTACAAGATGCTCAGACTTCTTTGTCAAAATCCTGAATGAACGACTTGAGGCTCTTCTTATTCCTGGAGATAGCAGATATCACTGGGCTACACTAGCAGGTGACAGAGACAAATGGAGACGTTACTGGTGCTCGCTCGAGCAAATCAAAGATCAATGGGAAGACAAGCAACAAGTAACAAGTGGAGTTCACTTCAACTTGGATGAAACTAAAGAGTATGGTGCTTAGTGAACTGATGAATTGGGAAGAACACTGAATGCCCTGGCCATAAATCAGGGCAGAATAATGTATAAGGAGACAGAGATAGTGCAGAAGAAAAGTCAGTCGGGAAGAAGGTGTTGCAGTAACCTCGAATTTTTAAAGCATTACTGGCAAGCTACCTGTGGCATATTCAATATGCCAGAAAGAGTACCAACAAGTCTCCCAGTAGAGAAGTTACTGGTGCCCGCTCGAGCAAATCAATGAACAACAGGTCAACAGTGCTACAGTGCTACTATAATAAACACTTGTAAATCATGATATCTTTATAAAAACAATAATATTAGATAATACTGAGACAGAAGACAAAATTTGTGAGAGAATAATAGAGTGGATTCTATAATTCATGTCTCTATTAAGTCTAGCCAGCCCAAGTTTGGTGGTTCTGTTTGCTAGTTTGAGTTCATCTGTTACATTGCTCTTATTTCCTCAAGGGTTTTGTTCCTACATGAATGGTGGTGTGAAGGCTCTGCTTATTTCAACTTTCAGTCTTTTTCCAATACCTTTTATTATTCAAGTCCTCCATGGCCATATTTTAGCATTGTGTCTGCAAAACTGCATCATGGCACCTAGAGAAATTAAGAGAAGAGCACTAGAATAATTAATAGACTCGAGGCATGCACCTCCTTATAATGAACATTCAGTTCTCATGTTCTCATGTAGTTCTTCTTTATGCCTCTAAATTATGATGAACCTCTTAAAAAAATTTAACGCATAAACGTGTTCATCAGTAAAAAGAAAATTATTACTTTTGCTTTTACCATTGTAAGTCCTGTTTGGAGCAAATTTTTGACTCCTCTCAGCATATCTACTGAAAATGAGTTTAATTTATACCAGAGCTCTGAAGGGTCATTTTCTTTGCATACAAAACATGATATTAAGAGCCTTAAGATTGTTCTGAGGCATCAAGTGTTACTTGACAAAGATGCAGCCCGGAGTTCAGTACCTGGTACCAGCTCAGTCCCAGTCATTGTGATGTTTGGAATCCACAGCTTTCTGCCCATTCGTGATGTCTGGTACCTTATAGCCAGATTTAAACAATTGTCATTTTTTGGGTGTATCATTCCCTCTGAGCACTGCAGCTGAAAGATGTGACTCCTGCATAGCTAGGAGTTCAAACCAGGAGCCAAGTGTGTGACCTCTGTGATCCCTGTATATGACCTGAATGTTTGTGAGCACTAATTAAAGGAGTCTGGTTCCCTGAGAGCACATGTGCAAATACTCCAATTATTTTCCAAAACTTCTCAGCCTTTGTGTGAGCACCATCATCAGATATGTAACCTCAACAAACACCACACCCAGGTGTGTGCGTTCATTATGAAATGATAAAGGGAAGGATAAAAGCCCACAAAAATCTAATGACAAATTTTAAAATGAAGAAAGAAATAAAACTTATGATGCAAATGCAGCTACAAAAATTAATCTGTAATCGGGCCGGAGCGATAGCACAGCGGGTAGGGCGTTTGCCTTGCACGCGGCAGACCTGGGTTCGATCACCGGCATCCCATATGGTCCCCCAAGCACTGCCAGGAGTAATTCCTGAGTGCAAAGCTAGGAGTAACCCCTGAGCATTGTTGAGTGTGACCCAAAAAGCAGAAACAAACAAAAAAAAAACAAAATTAATCTGTAATCTCCACTGTCCAGGTATTATAAATGTGACTGTTATTGTTTATAAAACACCATTTCAAAATAATAGGTTATTTAATAGTTAAGCTATTATGCTGATATGACACATCAAGTATTCAGAGAATATTTAAATATCTGGAGGCTTGGAAGATACTATAAAGGCACACACCTGACCCAGGTTCAATCCGAAACCACAATCTCATGGTCACTCCAGCATGCCGGGTGGACCCCAAAGCTCAGGACGCAACCAGTCCCATATCTGGCAACCTTTGCATTGATTCCCAAGGCCCACTTAGCTCCCACCAGTATGTGGGGAGGAGTGACCTGGTCTCCTGAGGATCACTTTGGGTGCTAAAAAGAAAACCCCCCCCCCCAAAAAAAAAGCAAACGAGAGCAATTGACTTAGAAAATATTCAAAACATATTAAGAGTTAGAAAATACAGAGTACAATACAATGTGAAAACTGACAGAAACAAATGCCATATACCCTATTTTGGGAATTATTACATGAAAGACACTTTGCATTTTTGTTCTATTGTAATTTCAATGAGCACAATAATAGGAAATATTAGAAAAACAATTTGACTATTTTTAATGGCATGGATATAGAAAATACATCAACTATCACATATTCGTATAACATTGTATGTATAATTCTTTCTAAGAATCTGGGTTAACAGCATCTGATTGTACAAAGACTATAGTGTGATCCACTAAAGAGAATGCTATAATTCCATAAAACTATTAATCAGCGATTAAGAATGAAGCAAATGTGCATTTATAACTATCTAATATATTATAAGTAGAATATTTTATGTCAATCTCTAGAACAAAGATAACAGTTGTTTGAATGTTGAATTTTGGAAGCTATTCTGGCTTGATTAGACAACTATAGACTCGAACGGTAGAGAACCTTTGACTTTCTACCTCTAGCTTTATATAGAAGCATCTGAGAAATGAAAGTATTTATCTTTTTATTACATTTTTAATCTAGATGTAGAAAGTCTTCAGGTTTAAGTTAAATAGATTGTCATGTATGTTTGTCTTCCTTTTTTTTTTTCTTTAACAATCAGAATAGTTTTATTTCTCTCTGTAAGTCCTAAGATTCTATTTTCAGTTCACTTGCTGACCAAATAGTAGACCATTCACGGGAAAGATGACTCTTCTTTCTTTTATTTCAGGTACAAGTTGATAATCATCTGAATTTTCTAAAGAGCCATTCATTTGTTTTATTCAACTTCAAAGTTAAAACTTCAAACCTCACAAGCATGCTTATAAACCAAAAATGTAACCAGGTAATAATTTCATAATTATCTTTAAAACTTTGTTGTGAATAAAAGAATTATATCAGATAAAAATGAAAGCACATAAAAGATGGCATACAAACACTGGAGACAATTTTTTTGATAAAAGCTCAATGAATTTGGGGCAAAAGAGAGAGTCCGGTGGGCAGCTTACTTGCCTTGCTTATAGTTGACCTAGGCTTAGTCTCCTGAACCCCATGTGGTCCCCTAAGGCTGCCAGGAGTAAGCACTGAGCCCCAGTGGGGTGTGACTTAAACCACAAAATGAAAACTAAATAAATTATATATCAATGAAATCTACAGATTACGCAATTGGATTTACAAGTAAGAACTCATATTTTTACATTTTTTGTTTTATGTGTTTTGTGTGTGTGTGTGTGTATGTGTGTGTGTTTCTTCGGTTTCATTTAGAAGTCCAAATCTTTGGAAAGCATACTACTGAGAATTATATATTTAATAATAGAGGTCTATAGTTTTTTAATTTTGTTTACCTTTTTGTTTGTTTGTTTGTTTTTGGCTCACACCTGGCGATGCACAGGGGTTACTCCTGGCTCTGCACTCAGGAATTACTCCTGGCGGTGCTCAGGGGACCATATGGGATGCTGGGATTTGAACCCGGGTAGGCCGCGTGCAAGGCAAACGCCCTACCCGCTATGCTATCACTCCAGCCCCCATTTTGTTTACCTTCTTTATAAATTCTTTCATAGTGGAACTTGAAGTTACTAAGAATTAGATTTTTCACTCAAAACTTGGAGTTGAAAGAGTAGTGCAATAGACAGTTACTGGCTCTTTGGTAATATTTGGCAATAAACCAATGAGGAAAACAGAGAATATTCCTTCCATGTGGCCTAGGGTGTGCTTTTAATGTTACTGGAACAATGAAGTTGTGAACATTCACTGTCAACTTTATTGGTAGTTCTTTGATCCCACACATTGCATAAGACCATTCCGTATAGATCATGTGATTGCTTTTTTCTGAATATTTTTTTCATTGTTATATCATTTGTCCTGTTTAGCCCCTCAGTATATATTAAAATGTCAAATGCAATCTGTGACAATCACTTTTGTCATTTATCCTAATTTTCTGAGTCAAGATTGCAGCTAATACATGATAAACATGTAATGAATATTTGCTAAGAACTAAGAGAATTAAAACAAGAAACAGCTGGACATATAATTGCTCCTATTTAATCCAGTTACACATAATATTTGACTACTGCATTCATTTTTGTTTCATTTTTGTTCAGAACTACAGTGAAATAAGTGTAGCAGCAGTGCTCAGTACAATTAGAGCCACATATTGAATACCAACATTGCTGACCTAAAGGCAATGCTTGTGCCCTTTATCACAACAATGCAGAGAAGAATTCAGTGTGAAGGAATGGCACAATGGCAATTCAGGAACATGCATTAGACAATAGGAAGAAGAAGAAAGAAGAAAAAAGAAGAAAAGAAGAAGAAGAAGAAAGAAAAGAAGAAGAAGAAGAAGAAGAAGAAGAAGAAGAAGAAGAAGAAGAAGAAGAAGAAGAAGAAGAAAGAAGAAAGAAGAAACAACAAGAAATATCTTTAAAAGACACTGTGACTTGACATTTATTTCTAAAAATTATTCCCAGAATTTGTGAAAATCTATAGCCCATGCAGATTACAGAGCCTAATATTTTGTGTTGGGTTTTGTTTTTGTAAGCATCAGAAATTTATCCTGAAAAGCAATAAATTATGAAAGAACGTAAACACTTATTCATTAAGCATATGAATATGCTTACACTTCTTCATAAGTTCATGAAGAAAATAAAACATATTAAGCATAATGTTCATTATGTCTTACAATATATAATTAATTTACTTTATTTCTTTAATTGTAGCAGTTATATTTCTTGTGACTAATTCTACAAGGAAAATTTATACTTTATTTTTCAAATTTATACTATTTAATAATTTATTTTATTTTATTTTTAAAGAAATTACTCTTATTTGAGCAGATAAATTTTGTGTATACTAGCACTAAAACTCCAGAATTATAAATGTTAACATTCTAAAGGTTTCTTTATGCCCAGATGTTAATTATTAAGCACACTGTTTTCAAATCACTTGACTCAAAATGTAAATTCTTGTGACTAAAAAAGCGGCTACTTTTACGTTGTTTTTTTTTAATTAAATAATAAATTAGGGGAAATGAGGCTGTGATGAGTTGAGGAAAAACAAAATAAAGAGTATGTGGAAAACCAAAATATGAAGCAAATAGGTAGGCTATCTGGTAAATTAAAATAAAGATAAACATGAGAAAATAAATAGAATATTAACCCTAAGGAAAATAATTTTTGCTGATGTTTGAAAGGTGAAGAAGTAGTCTTAATATAACGATTAAAAGTTTCTTTCATTGTCAATATAAGCAAGTGTCCTCCTTGGGAATCGTGCTATTGGACTCTGGGATTATTTTGTCACTTCCTAAAATTTTAAGTCTGCTGGTTACCATAATGTTATTCCTGACATCTCAGAAAGCTATTTTTTCTTTGGAGCTTCTAGCGTTTCGATTCAACATTAAAAGTTTGTCTCCTTCAATTGTAATTCTGTGCCACTCTGTCTAATTTGTGAGTAATATTACTAAGGTCTTTCATTATACTCTATCCACGAACAGATTCTTCTCTGTAGCTCTGGCAAAGGCAGTTCTTACCAGGTATCATCATCCGAAAATCCTAGACAAATCCAAAGTATGACCATCACAAACGTTTCTCACACACAACCACTGATTATTGTTTGGGTTCTCCATTTCCCTCCCACTTGGACTCTTCCTTACTATTCCTGAGACTCTTCCTGTTACTCAGATATTTTCCAATAAAACATTTTTTTAACTATTAATTTTTCCCCATCCCTCAACGACTTTTAACCATTTGATATCTCCTCTCCTTTGCTTCCAGAGCAAGCTCAAGTTTTCTTAACAAAATTTAAAAAAAAAATGTAAAAAATCCCTGGCTTTTTCCCCAACCTCTCCTATGATTTGGATATTTACATTTTGTTTTGTTTTGTTTAGTCTTTTGGGACACACTTGGCAATGCTCAGGGATAACTCCTGATTCTGCTCTCAGGGATCCTTCCTGGGTGCCCAGCAGGCCATTCGTGGTTCTAGGTATCAAATCTGGATCAAACTTGTGCAAATCAACCACCCTACTATCACTTCAATATTCGCTACCATTCTGTATTTTAACATTATGAAGTAGTTATACTCCAATATAGATTGAGCACTGTAGCACTGTCATCAATTTGTTATTCATCAATTTTCTCCAGCGGGCACCTGTAATGTCTTCATTGTGAGACTTGTTATTGTTTTTGGCATATTGAATATGCCACGGTCGCTTGCCAGACTCTGCCTTGCAGGCGGGGTACTCTTGGTAGCTTGCCAGGTTCTCTGAGAGGGATGGAGGAATCGAACTCAGGTCAGCCACATGAAAAGCCTGGGTTGGAACTTATATATAATAATATATATAATGTATGTCTGTATGTATACATATATGATAAAAGGTATGCAGAAAGTTGAGAAGGAGCAAACCTTTCTTACAGAAAAATTTCAGTTAATACTCACGAAAAGAAAGAAATTACAAAGTGCCTTTGGAAAAATGCACAGCAAAAATTACTATAGGCAATATAAACAAAAAAGCAAAAAATAAATAGTGAAAGGTTTTTGCACAATTAAAAAATTTACCACACCATAAGTTGCTCCTGACAACCTAACCGCTGTTGTTCAGCAATTTGTCATTTAAAGAACTATAAATTTAATTATGTACTTAGGCCTTCTTAATCATCCAGATACTAATGAGAGAGCATATTTAGAAAGCAATGAAATGTAATATATTCAGTAAAGATAAATCTCTATTATTTACAAAAATATAATCTTAAAGTACATTATTTCATAAACAAATGACTTCCAATTTGTACAATAGTATTTCTACAGTTAATAGTACATGTTTACCTGCTTTAAAACATAATATTTACTAAAATTATTGATGCTTTATAAAAATATGCTTGTTTATAATTGACCAAACGTAATTTCAAGAATTGTCAAAAAATTAATATAAACACAAAATGTTTTCATGAAATCAAGAGTCTCATTTTCTCGAACTACATTTTTATTATTGCAAGTCATTTATATATCATATGAAAATACGTATGCCAAATATTTAAAGGAATTGTGAGAAAGTATAACTAAATAAATGTAAAAGCTTTTGTTAGATTGTGAAATCCCTTATGTAAACATCTTTTCCTATATATTATTCCTTACGATTATTTTTCCCAGTTTAAATATTAAAATTCTTTTCAAATTCATTGATAAGACAAGCAATGATAAATAACTTGTTATATATGTGAAATGAAACTTTTAAGAATGACATCTAAGAATATGGCGAGGGACAAGAAAGATAGTACAGCAGAAAAGGTGCTTGTAATGCACGTGAACCACATGGCTCCTATTCCTTGCACAGTTTATGGTTCTCTAGGCAGCATCAGGAGAAATATCTGAGCACACAGCCAGAAGCTATGCGGAGCGTTGATGAGTGTGGTCCCCAAACCATACTTTATATACATGCTTGCGTAAATTTCAATAAATTCAAGAAAATACTGCAATTAATTTTTCTGTCATGCATTGTGTATTATAAACAATTCAAAATCACTTTTCAAGATTTATGTCAGTCAAGTTAAAAACTGAAATATAATTTATTATCCAAAGCGGAATGTTGTGTAACCTATTTTTTACAACTCTGTGAGTAATAGATGACCTTGAATCTATAGTTCAATATTTGTTACTTATGCTTGAAGCATTTTGTAGATATTAGGCATAAAATGAATGATATATGATAAAATGAGAATTCTGAATTAATGCAGTTGTCTAGCATATAAATAACATGCATTATATAAGAGGATTGCATAAATCTTTAATGTTCCTGATAATTTCCTCTAATTGTTTTTCCACTTTACATATGAATAAGTAGAATTAGTCAACAGAATAAAGGACTATTGAATATGTCTTTTAAAAAGTGAGGGGATTCCCAATTCAAATATAATTATTAGACTCTATAAACATTTCCGATGTGTACCACATTTTGATAACAATTTATTTAAAAAGTCATGTTTGAAGGCTTTGTCTTATACAAAACTGAAAATGTATGTTATAATCAATTCAGGAACTCGTCAATATTATGCTATTTGGGTCATGGCAAGAGGATTTTAATTGATTTTTTCCTTTAATGTGGATTAATTTCTATTTAAATATAAATAAAACATTCCCTATAAATATAAAATAAATTTCCCTTTAAATATAAATAAAACATTGTAGATTAATTAAGTAAAGTCTTTTTTATACTATCTGTGTTTTAGATTCAAATTATGCTTTGGAAATAGAAACTTAATTAGAAAATCCTATTGAGTACTTTGATCCTAATCTTTTCACTTTTGTTAAAACCATTTTTAACAAAAATGTACAAAGTTCTTGGCATAACTCCACACCCAGAAAGAAGTGTAAAAGATGATTAATGGTCTAGATTTAAATGATTTGCATTTTAATAGCCATATGATAATAAATAAATGAATTAAGATGATTTTATTATGCGGTATTACAAATTAAATAAATAACTCAGTATGTTTAAGAAATAAATAAGAGGGACTGGAGCGATAGCACAGCGGGTAGGGTGTTTGCCTTGCACATGGCCAACCCAGGTTCGATTTCCAGCATCCCCTATGGTCCCCCAGCACCTCCAGGAGTAATTCCTGAGTGGAGAACCAGGAGTAACCCCTGTGTATCTCCGGGTGTGACCCGAAAAGCAAAAAAAAAAAAAAAAAAAAAGGAAAGAAATAAAGAAGAGCTGGAAGGAGAGTAAATAGGTTAAGGAGCATGCCTTGCTTTTGCTGACTGCAACTTAGACACAAACCTCATGGTTTCTGGGACTTGTCAGAAGCTGCTCTGGAATCAGCACGCCTGATAGGGTAGTCTGGATAATTCCAGCCCTACACACCTAAAGCAATATCACTTTCTTGGGCATTAAACCATCAACTGTATTGGATGTTGTTTGAGAACATCTTGAGCCTTCTGAAGATGGCTTGGGATCCCATGCCCTCCCTTAAAGAGTAACTAGCTAATCAGTATTAATTTTACAAAATACCATCAGAGAAGGGCTAGGATTTATTTAAAGTTTTGTAATGCTGAGAAGCTTGTGGATTTGAAAGGATTTAGAATCACTTTATTTACTGATGTGGAGAAGATTGGAACAAGTTCTTTTTTTTTTATCTTTCATATGTAAAGATGACCATTAAAAATTCAAGTAAATTACCACCAGGAAGACAGTTTGCATAAGTCTATAGTTCAAACTGAATGAGAGCAAACATATGTAAATACAGAGAATTCATACAGAGAATTCATATTTTGACACACCCTTTGCTCTAAATAAACATCCCCTTTACATAAAGTGTAAGAGAAGGAAGCAGAATTAATGAGTCCTAAAACAAGATGAACTTTTCTGTTTATCAAAAGAGATAAAAACACAGAATGATTACTGCTGAAGGAAGAATGTATATTCATGTTCTATTGCACTACCTAATGCTATAAAAGAATAAATAATAATTAAGATTAAAAATAAGTATAAAGAGAAGCAGGGCATAGGTTAACAACAGGAACTAAGATTCCTAATTTGTGTTATGACTGAGTAAAATATTACTTGATATTTTAAAGAATTAGAATTTGCTGTTCAAAGTTTACAAAAGGATTTTAGCTACATAAATTATTTTTGTGATTCTACATGGAAAAATTTAATCTAACATGTGCAAATATAAAAATAAAGAAATAAGGAATAAAAGGATAAAGTAAAAAATGAAGGTGAGAAGGAGAAAAGAAAGCTAATGCCAATTGCAAACGGGGTATGAATTTATTTCCAGTGAAATTTATTTTAGACTGTTAAAGATTCTGAATTAAACATAATGTATTTTATGAGGTGAAAGCTAGGTTAAGAAAAGCAATAGACTTATAACATGAAGGAAAATAAAATAACTAAAAGGATCGGGTTGAAAAAGTTGAGAAAGAAAATGGTTAAATTGTCCCATACTAATACAACAATGAACATTTCATACTGAAGAAATCATGACAGTTGTGATATTAAAGAGCTTTAAATCAACTCCACTGAAACAAAACACGCGAGTTTTCAGACATTACAGTTAGTTGATAATTTGGAGTGAACGTCATTACTGTTATTTGAATATCTGCTTTTGTCAATAATCACTTTTGAGATATGGACGTATAGAAATATGATTAATGAGTCTGTGCTGCATGCAGTTGACACAAGTTTAACAGTTGATATCACAGTCTTCTGATTATTGCTCCTAGTGACTCCTGAGCAGTCAGGAGTAATCTCTGAGGTCCTAGGTACCGCAAGGAAGAAGGAGGAGGATAAGAAACAAAAGGAGAATAAATAGAAATAGACTTGTAACCTCCAACTGACAGTAAGAAATAATAGCACTATCTTTCTGGATCACATTTTCTTGGTTGTACAACTATCAGGAGGTTAAAAGAAGATTTATATCTCAAAAAATGGAGTGAGAATTTATATCTTCAACTTTTCTTAAGTAAATCTCTAGGAGAGTAAATGCCATAGATTTAAAATGAGAAAGAAAATGAACCTAAGTTTCATGAAGCAGAAGGAAACCTTAAGTTATACTAATAAATAGAAATTTGGAGAATATCCTTAACAATAATTAAATACTACACATTCTGAACCAATTATAAAATCCTTTAATTCCAGGTCTATCAAAGATGTAAACGAAAATGTTAATAGAAATCAACATTTTATAGAAAGCAGTAGTGAGAAAAGAACGTGGTGACTACATGAATAAATATAAATATGTATCCTAACTTATTAGAAATAAATGCTTGCCTTACAAGTTAGTGGGAAAAAATACAATAATGAAAACTTGGTCATCTTTTCCCTTTTCCCTATGATTGCCACTTAAAGTGTAGTTTTTAACCTACTTACCAGAAATTAATTTCTTTACCTATTTTGCATGCGTCTTCCTCTCCATCTACTTCTGGAAACCACCATTCTACTGCCAGATTCTATTATGATTGTTTGTTTGTTTTGTTTTGTTTCTTTGTTTTTCCCTTATGTATTAAAGTGTAACGTATTGGTAAGTTTTTTCTCCTTCTGACATATTTTCCCTCTAGGGCCATTCATATCATAACAGAGTTTTGCACTGTAGCACTGTCATCCCATTGTTCATCAATTTGCTCACTGGAGCAGGCACCAGTAACATCTCCATTGTGAGACTTGTTACTGTTTTTGGCATATCGGATAAGCTACAGGTAGCTTGCCAGGCTCTGCTATGCTGGTGGGATCCTTTCAGTAGCTTAACAAAGTTTTAATCATTTAAATTGAATGTTAATTAATTTATGTTTAATAGCCTCCTATGGCTGATACCTGCCTTGAAGATTGATACAATTCTAAAATGTTATCAATAGTTTTATATTGTTTTCTGGTGACACCTCATGTTGCTCAAGCTATAAAACTAGTGGTTCACTTCAGAAAGTGCTTTGGGTACTAAACCAGGGTTAGCTTGATGCAAGGCAAGAATCTCAATGCTAATTCTACCTTTCTGACCCCTATACAATTAAGAAACTATCTAAAAATAGCTTATGATGTATACAAAGAAATAAATAATTAAACATAGGAAACACTTAGGGAACAAGTATAGAAGACATTCAATTGTCAAATAGGGAATACAATTTGTAAGGGCATTCTCTTTGACAATTTAAAAAGTCAGGCAAATAGAAGAAAATTTATGAAGAACATACCTGCTCTTGTCACAATGGTATTACTTGTACAAATGAACTTTATAATCTAAAAGAAAAATTTAAGGTAATGTATAGATATTTGGGGCGGAGCGATAGCACAGCAGGTGAGGCCTTTGCCTTGCATGAGGATGACCCGGGTTCAATTCCTTCATCTCTCTTGGAGAGCCTGGCAAGCTACTAAGGGTTTCCCACCTGCATGACAGAGCCTGGCAAGCTAGCCATGGCGTACTTGATATGCCAAAAACAGTAACAACAAATCTCACAATGGAGACATTACTGGTGCCCACTCCAGAAATTGATGAACAATGGGACAACAGTGCTATAGTGCTACATGTATCGATATTTAAATAATATGTATCTATAAGACATAATCCATTATATTTAAAATTTATTAAATTTAAGATACAAATATTAAAATAATATATATTTATAAGACATAATTCTAGTAAGGAGGTCAATTGTAGCTTGGTTAATGATGTCTCTTCTGGGGGCGCAATTTTAAGGATAAGAATAACAAAATCTTGGATGATAAAGAAAAAAGCTGAGTCAATATAGCAGAAGGGACCATAACATTGTGAGAAAACTTAAAATTAACGAGACCTGGGGACAACAAAATGTGCCAGATTTAAAGCAATTAGTAGGATTATGTGATTTCAGGAAGCAAGGGATAAGGCAAGTGGTGAATGTGTGAGAACTTGTGGCAAATCCACTGCTATGTAAACCAAAGCAATGGGGAGTCACTGACAACTTTTGACACCCAGGGCTAAAAAGTGTTTTATTTTTAGCACTTGAGAGCATCAACAAATACCTGAGTCTATGACATTTACCTCAGAATTTCTGAATAAAATGTTCTTTATTTTTTGATGAGGTGCATAGTGTTCATTTCAACTAAAATATTATCAACCTTTCTAGTAGAAATGTTTACACTATAAAACATTTAAATTCAAGGTAGTCTCACAAAGTTGAATATTTGTAGCACTGTAGCATTGTTGTCCTATTGTTTATCAATTTGCTAGAGCAGGCACCAGTAGCATCTCTATTGTGAGACTTCTTGTTATTGTTTTTGGCATATCGAATACGCCACAGCTAGCTTGCCAGGCTCTGCCGTGAGGGTGGTATACTCTCCGTAGATTGCTGGGCTCGTTCTCTGAGAGGGATGGAGGAACTGAACCCGGGTTGACCACGTGCAAGGCAAATATCCTACTGACCTTGCTATAGCTCCAATGAAATTTATCATTGCATTTATCAGATCAAATATTTTTAATATCAAGATTATTTTTCAGTACACGTTAAGCACTTGTAGGTTTTGTTCTCCCTGTGGTTGAAGGGTTGTTTGCTTGTTTATTTGTTTACTTTCAAAATCAAATTCCTCATTCAATAAATGGAAGACTAAATTTTCTGTTGTTTGGTTAGGATGCCTACAATTAGGGAAGATGGGGAGGTAGTTCAGGAATTAAGATGGTAGATCTGCATGCTCTTGTTCCTGGTTCAATTCCCAGACCACATGTTTCCCTGACTACCTCTGAGAGTGGGCTGTAAGCACAGAAAGAGGATCAGAATACTGATGCCTGCAGCCCAGTTCTCTACACAAAAGAACAATGTAAATGAATAACGCCTTGATGAAAACAGTAATGCATCAGCAAATAAGTCCTTTGCCAACAATTTCTATCTCCTAATAATTGTGGGCAGTTTTGTACCGTGACATCATATTTAAAGGGATCTTGGTATAATATGCATTGAAAAGAATATAAAAATTGGCATTTATTTAACTTAAATAGGTATCTAGACTGAATAAAAAGAATGGCATATCATACACACTTTAAAATACCCCTTTACTTTATTGCAGCAGACACATTTGACCTGATTTTGAGGATAGGGCAGGACCACAGTTTGTAGTACTGGGGTTCATCAGAGTCTTGCAGATATAGGCATGCGTGCCACTATACGAGTCGCATCCCTGATCCCCAACATCACTCTTTTGTTACAATTGACAGGGTTTTGAAATAGTTTAGGCGGCTTCAGTTTTCTCTTCTAATTCTCAAACAAAACCCCTGAAAAGTTCCAAGCCCTCTTTGAAAATAGAAACAATAAAGTGTTTTTCGAGTTTTCTTATATATTGAATTGATATTAAAATAGGTGATTCATTTTCAGCCAACGGTTCTTAAACCATACTGATATTGTGCATAAGTTCTGTTGGGAGCAAAAGGCAAATAATTTGATACTACATTGGATTCTTCCACAATGATTTAAAAAAAAATTAGCAATCATCTTACAAGCAGAGGCAAGAGAAAAAAATTAACAGATATTTAGAAATAACATGCAGATCTTCTATATATTCAGAGACATCTGTAAAGCCAATTTACTCACCCCATGGTTCTGCAGACTCTCTTTTTAATAACTGTACTGCAACAGAGTACACTGGGAGGAAGGAAACAAGGTCACTTGGAGGCATTATCATTGAAGCCAAAATATGCAAACTTCAGTTTTAGGATTTAATGGGAAAGACAAATCTTCAGAGTTCGTATCTTTTTTGTTTGTTTATATGCTTTTGGGGTCAAATCTAGCAGGGCTCAAGAATTTGTGCTGAAGGGTCAGTTCTGGAGGTGTTCAGAAAATCATAGAGTGATCCTCCCTGTGCAGGGTGAGTACCTGAGCCTTGGTATTTTCCTTTCTTTTCTTTTCTTTTTTTTTTTTTTTTTTGCCTTTTGGCTCACACCCGGCAATGCACAGGGGTCATTCCTGGCTCATACACTCAGGAATTACCCCTGGCGGTGCTCAGAAGACCGTATGGGATGCTGGGATTCGAACCCGGGTCGGCCACGTGCAAGGCAAACGCCCTACCTGCTGTGCTATCACTCCAGCCCTGAGCCTTGGTATTTTCTGTCTAACGGGGAGTTAATTGTTTTTATTGTGGTTGAGGTCATTTGTGGTGAACTATACTGGTCCTGGTAGGATTCTAGGATTCAGAACCCACAACAGACATTTTAGGTGAATATGTAATACCCAGGATGGGGGCCAGAGCGATAGCATAGCGGGTAGAGCGTTTGCCTTGCACGTGGCCGACCCGGGTTCGATCCCCGGCATCCCATATGGTCCCCCAAGCACTGCCAGGAGTAATTCCTGAGTGCAAAGCCAGGAGTAACCCCTGAGCATCGCTGGGTGTGACCCAAAAAGCAAAAAATAAAAATACCCAGGATGTAACTCCAGGATATACACATACAAGGCATATACTTTGCCACATGATGTAGGGAGCCATTTTATAATCCTGGCTCTTATGTTCAAGTAAGACAGAGCCTGGCTCTTCTCAGAGGCTTACTTAAACTTCCTGCCATTGCTGACCTTGCTGACCTTACTGCTCTGCCATTGTTTACCTATAAATAGACATGTCACGATCTATGATTGACTACTACCTGTACGGGGGTCCAGGCACGTATACCATACCACCACTGCCTCCCAGCAGGCAAGTATAAATGCTGTAGTTGCCAGTGAATAAACTCTCTCTCTCTCTCTCTCTCTCTCTCTCTCTCTCTCTCTCTCTCTCTCTCTCTCCTCCTCCTCCTCCTCCTTTTGTCTCTGCGTCTGTTCATTCGGCTGCGTCCCCTTCTCAGTCCCACAAAGGGTCCTACCTGCTGGAAAGGGCAGGGCCCTCACACCTGGCGCCCAGCGTGGGGTAATAGGGGACCACCGAACGCCCAGTCAAGTTCACGTTGGCTGACAAACTCACGAAGAAGGTGAGTATATCTGAGGGTCGCCTCTCTCTTGGCGCACACCCTGAGGGTTGCCTCTCTCTTGGTGCACACCCTGGTTTGGGACCGGGCTCGAATACAGTCTCGTCACACCCTGGCATGGGACCAGACTTGACAGTCTAGTGTTAAGGATGAGACGGTCACTGGTGGAAGGCTTGAATTCCCTTGTCTTGTGTGTATGTGTGTGTGTGTGTGTGTGTGTGTGTGTGTGTGTGTGTGTGTGTGTGAATGATTGTGCAGTCTTGGACGTCCTCGTCCTTATACTGAGTCTGTGGCTCCACGACTTGGCATCCTTAAGATCCCATTAAGGTTACGGAGTCCAAGTGGGCTGTCTACGATTCCGCGAGGAACATATGGTCTAGGCTGGTGCTGGTTTAGACACCAGCCGCAAGTCACCTCTCAGGTTGATCCACTATGGCTATGTTCCTCACCGGCCAGACATGCATCTGAGTGGTTTGTTATGAGTGGCCCCGTCCCCCCCACCCTTCTTGTGCCGTTTGTGCTTTCATTTCCGCCGAGTTAGAGAAACAGCCTAACAGTGACCATTTCTTTCTGTATGTACTTTCATTTCCATCGAGTTAGTTCAGAAACAGCCTACCAGTGAAGATAGCCACTGGTGGAAGGCTTGAGTCTCTTGTCCTAGCAGAAACAGCCTCCCAGTGAAGACAGTCACTGGTGGAAGGTTGAATCCCTTTGTCCTGTGTTTCCATTTCTGTCAAGTTGGCAGAAACAGCCTCCCAGTGAAGACAGTCACTGGTGGAAGGTTGAATCCCTTTGTCCCGTGTTTCCATTTCTGTCTAGTTGGCAGAAACACCCTAAGTGACCCTTTCTTTTCTCTTCTTGCTTTATGGCCTGCTTATCCTCTGTTTCCAAGGCTCCCTCAGTCTGTGGGGATGAGGCCACCCCCATGCACGGGGCTGACTCCTCAAATTCTACTACTATAGACTCTGACCATCCTGCTCCCCTACCTGAGCCCTCCCTCGAGGAGGCGCCTCCGAGACTTTATCCTGTGATTTCTGGCATCTTTGATCCCTCTCCTACGGAACCCGAATCCCTGCCCCCAGAGGAGGGGGCTATCCAAGAAGATGAGGTAGCGAGGAATCAGCCCTCAGCCCCTTGGCCCTCGTTAGAAACACAGCCACCCCCTTATCTGTCCCATGCCACTGCCTTTTTTAATTTCCCATATGACGCCAGTGAGGCAGTCCGCCAGCTTGCCTGGGACACTGCCGCCTTACGCACAGTTCTCCAACAGAAGCGGGAACGTGTCCAACTTTTGACTCAAATAAGGCAGCTGGATAAGGAACTAGTAAGTGCCCTGCAGCCTTATACCCTCTCTCAAGGACCTAGCGTCTCTCAAGGACCTAGTAAGAAAAGCTTGGCCTCTCCTTCACCCCACCAAACTCTAGCTTCATATGTCGATCCCACCACCCAAAAAACAGGGCTTGCTATAGGGGCTGATTTCAAACAGCTTGCCATTCAACCAGCGAACAGCCAGAACAAGCTGTGCTTTGGCTGTCAACAGCCTGGACATCTTTAAAAAAACTGTCCCAATAAAAAAACGCGGCCCAGACCTAAAACTCCTTGCCCTGTGTGCAAACAGGGCGTCCACTGGGCGTCAGAGTGCCGCTGGAAGGCCAGGCCGGGAAACTTGATTCCGGGCCAGCCCCAGGGCCCCCAATCTGCTCCCACTCGGAGTCTGACACCAGCGGCCCGAAAATCCCTAGTTCTCATAGAAAAGGCGATTAAAAATAATTTTGTTTGCTCTCTAGATTACCAGCAACCCCATTGTCAGGGGGATAAGACCAAAGATAATATGGACGCCCATAGGGCAGGTTCAGGAATCTCAGTGTAAATGTGGTGAGTGAGGTGTGCACCCGCGTGGAAGAAGGACCGGTCCGAGCGAGTGCATAAGTGTGCTTTGTGCGTGTGCCTTTAGTGTGTGTATTTGTCTCATTATCTTTCTCTTAGTTCTGCTTATTATTATCAGCAGAGAAGGCAGGGAAATGTAAGATCATGTGGTTAAGTGTTTAATAATATCAGGAATGTAAAAGTATATCACTAAGGTAGCCTATCCCCAAGTCTGATAAGAAGATACTAGTTCCCTGCCTCAGGACTAGTCTTGACCAAGAAAGAAAAATGCTAGCATCTGACCACCTTAGTTTTCAACATTTTTGAAAAGGTTTTGCTGGCTTATATGAACAAAAGTGCTTTCTTGACCCATTTTTAACAAGTTTGAAACTGGCTGCTCAGGCAGAGAAACAGGGAGCAATGTTCCTAATCGGCCGACGGCGCTCATTTTGCCCTGGGTACTGCTCTTTCCTTTCTCAGTCTATCAGTTTTTTTCCTGCCATTCCTGAAGGGTCAGATTGATAGATTGAGTATATATTTGTGTATATGTATGTGTGATGTCTATTGTCTGTCTGTCTGTCTGTAGAACACTCGAGTGTCAGAGCTAGTTTGAAGTCAGTAATTCTTAGACCTGGGCAAACAAAATCAAGGGAGGTCAGAGTGATATGAAGCCCAGCAATTTAAAAGATCTAAGTATCTTTGGAACTTGTTAGATCAGGTTTTAAACAAAGATTTCTAATCAGAATGTGGCACCTACAAAGAAATCGAAATTTTCAATCTAAATTTCTTATTGGAAGAACATTACTAGTTATTAACAGTTGAAATTCTTTTGAATTCCAGTATCTGTACAATCTAGTAAAAGCTACAGAACTAGAGCCAGAAAACTAAAAGTGAAATAAGAATTCAGAGAGTGCAAGGCTTTATCTTACAACCCTCAGCAATTTTAATGAGGAATTTAGTTGTTTTTTAAGCAACAGAGGTACAGAAACTTTCAAAATAAACAAAGTTTTCTTATGTTTCCATAAACATTGACAGTCCAAATGTTTTTTCTATGCTATTACCAAAGTTTGGCCAAAAAAAGAAAAAAAACAAAGGGCTCTTTTTGTGTTTTAAAGCATATTTGTATTGTGGAATTGATAAAGTTAGAAAGCTTGTGATTCGAACTAACTAAGGTATAAGAACTATTGAACTTAAGCCAAAGAAGGTTATCAATGTTTCATAAAATTGATAGTTTAAAGGTCTTATTTTATTGTGTCAATGTACACATACATCTGCATTCAATTATTAAAATGTGAGCTGAAATAATTGTAGTAAAATCAGGTTTGAAGAGTAATGGTTTAGTTAAAACATGAATTTCTAGAGTTATAAAATTGGTTGCAAAACTTATCCTACCAGTGTTTTATTTGATCTGAGATTTTTGATAAAACTACTTAGCTCAGGGTTATAAGTGTTTAATCTCAGTTGTCACCTTAAGAGTTTTTGAAGATTTTTCCCTGAATCTGCCCATCCCCCTGCATTCCCAGCTCAGCAAGCTCTGCCTCAGTCAGACTGGATATGCAGACCCTCCCTAACCTCAACAGTGAATTCTAATCACACTTTTGCTCAGCAGATAAGACTTGCTAATTTAGTTTGTTAACTCTTCCAGGTATCTGGCTCTTGCAACTTTGTAAATGAGAAAGGGCTTGGGAAACAATTGATTTTTATATTTGCATTAAAATCTGACAAACACACAATAAAGGAAATAGTGGGAAACCTCCTTGTAGGAGGAAAAGTCTCTGCTTATATTTTAACAGATGACAGACCTACTAATACATTCTGGATCCTGCTATGGCCTCATCAGGAGTAAAATTCATCCTCCTGGCTCAGTCTACAGACCACCTGAGACTCCAACCCTCCAAACTTCAGCCCAGAGCACATCTCAGCTGGAAGTCACAAGAAAATCTGAAGACTCAGCAAAATAGAACACGCATGGGGAAGCACAGACTGAATTGGCCTGAGGACTTAGTCTGGGATTTACGGTACCAACCTTATCCTGAACCTCAGAGAACTTTGTACACAAGTGTAAAATCCTTACTGTTTCATGGTAATTTATGAGTGTTTTAATCCTTAAAAAGTGTTTTCCTAGAAATCAGAATTCTAAGATGTTCCCTGGTTAATTTCTAATGTAAAGTGAACTTTCTCCCAGTGAATATATGTTATAAGAACTTTAGTTGTGATCATCTTTAAAACTTTTTGAAAATCTATAGAACTGATGTAATGCCTTTTGAATGATACTGCAGAGTAGTTTTGTCATGTTAAATGAAAAGAAACTGTAATCAATGTATATTGTAAAAACTCTTTAAATATATCTGTAGAATAGTTCTAGTATCCAGACTCCTGTCACAGTGCTCTTAGATAATGGAAAATCAATGTTTTCAACATGGAACTAAATGAATTTTATGTGATGGTCACTGTGATTCCCTGAATCCTCTACTATGAAGGAGACTCTTTAGCCCCACAGGTAACCCATCTTCCCATTCAGAAGAGGGAGGTGATATCCACTCCAACCATAGCCACGCTGTTTGGAATTGGACTGGCAGGAGCCAGGACTGGTATCAATTCACTCGCAACCCAGTGGAGCAGATTCTCATCCCTTCGAGTAGCTACTGACAAGGACCCGGAGAGGATCGAAACCTCCATCATCATCTCAAGAAATCCCTGACTTTCCTGTCTGAAGTGGTGTTGCAGAACAGGAGAGGACTGGACTTATTATTGTTGCAACAGGGGAGGATTATGTGCTGCCCTAGGGGAGGAGTGCCATTTTAATGCTGTTTTTTTTTGCAGATCACAGGAGTGGTCCGCGATTCCATGACTAAACTCAGAGTAGAATTTAAGATTACTTACTCCCCTTGCTGGGTCCACTGTCAGCTGTATTATTGTTAGTTACTGTTGGCCCTTGCGTTTTTAATTGAATCATGGTCTATACAGGTTCATTATCACTGGCTTTGATTTTGCAGGACACTGACACCTGTTCAGAATTATACCTCATCTTCCCCCAGTTCTCTACCTTGAGGATGCCGGGCACCCAAGGATTTTTTCTTGTGGATCAGGTTGCCAGGCAAAGCACTGCAAGGGAGGGCTGATACCCGGGTCCGGCTCCCTGTGAGGTATTCTGGTATAGCATAGAGGTTACTCCAAGACTAGGGACTGATGGGGCCTGTGAGGAGCCCCCTGCATAGACCCGATCGTCCCTTCCTTCCTCTCCCTGCAAAAATGGAGTTTTTTCTTTGTCACAAGGGATACCGGACAATGCCTCCCCTGACCACAGTTAATTTAAAACAAAACAGGGGGAGATGTAGGGAGCCATTTTATAATCCTGGCTCTTATATTCAAGAAAGACAGAGCCTGGCTCTTCTCAAACAGAGGCTTACTTAAACTTCCTGCCATTGCTGACCTTGCTGACCTTACTGGTCCCCCATTGTTTACCTATAAATGGACATGTCACGATCTATGATTGACTACTACCTGTACGGGGGTCCAGGCACGTATACCATACCACTGCCTCCCAGCAGGCAAGTATAAATGCTGTAGTTGCCAGTGAATAAGCTCTCTCTCTCTCTCTCTCTCTCTCTCTCTCTCTCTCTCTCTCTCTCTCTCTCTCTCTCTCTCTTTTTCCTCCTCCTTTTGTCTCTGCATCTGTTCATTCGCCTGCGTCCTCTTCTCAGTCCCACAAAGGGTCCTACCTGCTGGACAGGGCGGGGCCCTCACAACATGAGCCACAATTTTGAAGGTACAATACAGGAGAAATTCTTGCAAAGAGAAGTTTACATATAAGTGTGCCTTTTAGAGGTAACTCTGTCCTCCCTTAAGGACCCTAAATTAAAGCTCAACTGTTTTTTAATAAAGTCACCATGATACACATAATTACAAAGTTGTTCATGATTGGGTTTTGGTCATAAAATGTTCTAATACCTATCCCTTCAACATTGCAATATTGTACATTTCCCACCACCAATATCCCCAGTTTCCCTCCTAAAAACCCCAGCCCGACTCTGCCTCAATGGCAGGTATTTTCCTTTCAAATTAAATAAAACTATTGTCAAAAAAAATGCCTTGGGATGGAGGAGACACTTGCTCCTTTATCAATCATAAACATTATTGGATTTACAGTTATTTTCTGAGGGCAAATTAAAGAAATGTGGTTGAATATAAAATCTACTTCTCTTTTGTAATTAATAATAGTATACTTTAGACTGGATCCAGTTTGGTAGGCATAAATGAATGAATAATTCCTTTGCAGAAATGAGTCATTATTGTATCTGAATCAGAAAATTTCTGAAATGCACTTAAGTGACCTTAAATGCTCACGGAAAAATATGAGCAATTTAATCATTTGCAAAAGAAAGTGCATTACAATGCCAAGATAGAAGCCACAAAGAACTTTATGTGAGGATAATGCACGCCTTAAATTGAACATGAACATCCTGAAAGTAAGTACAGTCAATGGAGCGATTATGTAATGTTCTCAGTTGAAATGATAATCAGGTCTCCATTTAGGTTCTGTTACAGCGAACATAAAATATTCACAGTATTTACCACTGTCCTTAATTGGTCCCAAAATGTCTCCTGCTATTTAGCTCCATCTGGATTACATGTTTTTTATAAAACACCTTCTTAAGTGTATTATAAAATCATCAGTCAATACATGGATAAATAGAAAAAAAAATCTTTGTTTGATAAGATGATGGCATTTAAAAATTAAGACAATTTAAATCTTTATTTTACCTCCAAGGTTGGGGCTTCTGCTACTTTTTTATGGTTATATATAATTAAGGTTTAGTTTTTATTTGTAAATAACTTGAATATTTAACTTTAATGTTATACCACCAAACATCAAGAAAGCAAACTCTTCTTCCTAACTAGAAATATGTAAAATAAGTTTTATAAGTTGAGGATTTGAACACTTTATTTGTATCTTTATTTCACTGTTCAAAAGAATGCCTGTAGACTTACAAGATCATAATATCAGGTAAGGGGCTTGTCTAGTATTGAAACCACAAATGTTTCACTGCCAAGAGTGATCTCTGAGTGAACTGCAGGAGTAACCAGATGTAGCCCAAAAGACAAAATAAAACAAAACAAAAATGGGTGCCTCATAAAATGCTACTGGGAAATATTTTTTTATTCATTCTTTGAGAAAAAAATAAATCAAAATATTATAAAACTAACCTAAATACCGTTCTTGGAATAATAATAATGTTTCATATAAAATTTAAGTATTCCTAATTAAACAAAAAGTATACATGTCATGGAAACTAATATTTTGTCTACAAGTAGACTTTTAGAAATTATGTCTTTATTTAATAGTGGCATATATATTTCTAATATACTATAAATTTTTCTTATTATATATGAACCTAACCAACTTATATAAATTATTCTAACTATATTTAATGTGTTACAAAACATCAAGTAACATAGAATAGCATTTTTTTCTAGTATTGTAACAAAAATTTCCTGGATGAATGATGTAGGTATTATTTAAAATATGTAATTAGGTTAAATTCCTCTCAGAGAGCCTGCAAGCTACTGAGAGTATCCCACCTGCAGGGCAGAGCCTGGCAAGCTCACCATGGTGTATTTGATATGCTAAAAATAGTAACAACAAGTCTCACAATGTAGAAGTTACTGGTGCCCCCTGGAGCAAATCGATGAACAATGGGATGACAGTGCTACAGTGCTACAGTTAGGTTAAACATGACAATAAATTCAGAGTGAGAAGCAACATTTTTTAATGAGAAGTAAATTTAATATTGATTACCTCTTTCATGGCATTATTTTATATCTCTTCTTTTCTTTGAAATAAACACGTTTTATTCTCTATTGAAACTTGATTTCCAAATGTTTAAAATCAAGGTATGGACATCCTTAGATTTTTAATTTTAATCTTCTCCAGAATTTTTGCAGATGTAGGATTTTCTTCCCTGTTTGTGGCCTCAACTATTAGTTCATAATTTCTATTTAAAAAATAAGACTCATCTATATGTTTAGCATCATGGTAATTAAATGAGAATAAATATATAGACATAAATCAAGACTTTAAAGGTGGAATATTTTGCAATATCCATCACTTGGTCACTTGATCACTTGACATCCCGTTACTTTACTCATTGATTTGTTCAAATGGGCACTAGTAACGTCTCCATTCATCCCTGTTGCATTCTAGTGTAGCCCAATGGTGTCTGCTTGCTCCAGGAAAATGAAGAGTCTCAAACTGTTTGTTCAGGGTATTGATGAAGAAGTATGACCATCTCACCATCTTGTAGGTGGGAGGCCAGGAGTTCTTTTGACATCTTGTGGAATCCAGCCGGTAACGACTCTAGTGCAGTGGTTATCTTCAAATCACATCTGATTTTTTACTCCTCTGCAAATGAGACAGTGTCCTGATTCTCTATCGTCGATGGAGGTTGGGACTCCAGATTTCTTCTATCACTTGAGTGAAGCATGATACTCCAAACATAGCTCTTTCAATTCCTCTTTGGGAGACCTGAATAGCATTCTTATCCTGTTTTCATAGGGCCCAGCTCTCTGAGGTGTATGTTAGTGCAGGAAGAATGGTGGAGTCAAAGAGATGTGCCTGGAGTCGGATGTTCTCTGTCCTCTTAGCTATTTCTTCAATGCTCTTGAAGGCATTCCATGCTGGTCTCTTCCTCCTGCATAGCTCAGGTGCAAGGTTGTTTGTCATGTTGAGTTCTCGACCTAAGTACATGTAACTGCTGCATTCAGAGATGTTCGTTCCATTGAGAGCAAACGGAATGTCAGGAACTAGTCTGTTTTACATGAACATTGTCTTCATGAGATTCAGTTGCAGTCTGACCTTTCCATACTCATGGTCAAAGTTGGCCAGCATCCGTGACGCTTGGCTAATGTTTGGTGTTATTAGAATGATGTCATCAGCGAAGCAGAGGTGGTAGAGTTGACGACTGTCTGTCTTTACTCCCATTCCTTCCCATTCCATTTGTCGCATGACGTTCTCAAGGGTGGCACTGAAGAGTTGCGGTGAAATGGTCTCACCCTGCGAACCCCTCTCTTTAGTCAACGATCACTTCCTTGTAGAATGGTGAGATCCTGGTGGTGAATCCTTGATATAGCTCATGAAGGATCCTGATGTTTGACCTCTCTCTTTGGGCTTCGATGACCACTTCAGTCTCAACAGAATCTAAGGCCTTCTCTAAATCAATGAACATTAGACATAGTTGCATCATGAACTCCCGAGAAACCTCAATGAGCTTGGTCACTGTGTGGATATGGTCGATCATGTGGGTGGTTCGATCCCGTTTGGAATTTTGAAACAACAGCAACATCAGTCAGGCAAAACCTTCAATTGAATATGATGTGGACAATTTTGCTGTGGAACTGTCCACCAGGAGATTCCCATGTCCAAAATTTCTGGATTTCCCATGTCACAGATTCTGGAACTGTGAGTTGCCGTGGATGGTCTTTTTTTCTGAATGGCAAATCAGTTATCTCAATAGATACTTTTTGCCACTCCTTTGCAATAAAACCTCTGGAATATATTCAGTTTTCATACTTATTTCTCTAGACTATTTTTTTGTAAAAAAAAAAAACCTCTGTTACTTTGTAATAATATGATACCTTTTAATTAATAGTATTTTATTAGAGATATATGGGTTTCTAAATGTTTTTAATCACATATTTTAGACTCAAAATAGTCCTGTCCATAACCATAGCTTGCTTTCCTATAAGTTTGATTAACTTGAGAAGTTTCACTTTGTTGAACTTTTAATAATATTTTGTACATTTTATAATTTAATGTAAAACTAATTAATTAATTTTATATTTGCAGTAATTTTCCCAGCTATCAAGCATACTTTACTTAGGTATAATGCTACTGGGAGTATGGACATCTTGTTACTATTTCAAGTGCTATCTATGTCTGTGCTTTCTTCAGAATTTGCACTCCTAAACAGCAGCATATTTTACAGAAATAATAGTTAGAAAAAATGAGTTCGAAAACTGAATTGAAACTAGCAATAAACTTTTCAATGTATTTTGCATAAAAATTCTGAGTGTGATGCACAATTCCTTAAGTAGTGCTTGGTAACTCTTTCAAAGATTTCTCTCTGAGTGGAAAGTTTTACCTCTATTTACATTAGATAAAATTGCATGTTTTGAGTCCTAAGCTACTTCAAATATTTTTGATGTTGTAGCTATAGGTCATGACCAGCAGCAGGGATATTAAGAAGCTACCCTGGCTTTGTGATCACGTGTGCTCTCATGGGTGCTCAGGACCCACACAGAGTACTGGGGACTAAACAGGGTTTGGCCACATACAAGTCAAATGCTTCATTCCTGTGCTGTGTCACTGGCTTCTGCTCTCTATTCTTACTGACTTTGTTCTATTTCTGACTGGAAAGATATGTTGAAATAGTGAAATGCAATTTCATTGCTGATTAAATATGAAAATTAGTACTTTAATTTATTTTAAAATTGTCTTTTGATATCCTCTAATTAGAATCCCAATTTTTCAGGCTGTTGTGTCCTTAACCATTCTCTTGTTTCAATAAACATACTTTAGGTATTTTGAAATATATTCATTTTTCTTGATAGTAGTCTTTACCAGCTTTCTTTTGATTTTTTTTCTATTATTCTTAAGAATAAAATCATATATATACATATATGTGTGTTATCTTTGTTATTATTTATTTCTGATTTCTCTTGAAATTTATTATTTCTGCCCTATAATTGTATTAATGAGAACATAAAAGTGATTTTTAATGTGTCTTAACAAATACGTCTTGGCATTACTGCTTCCAAGTGCTCCAAAATGTTTTCCATATTGGATCAATTTTAATAAAAGTTGACTTCAGTTATTACTCTATCTGGGAAGTCAGAGGGAATTTGATTTCCAATTCTCACATATGGTAGGTAGCTAAAAAATTGGTGATTTTAATACTAGCTATTATAGATTAGAAGAGTCCTCTCTGCCTATCAACATATTAATCTGCATCATGGAAATGTATTTTTCGAGAGATGATTAGGTCATGCACGTAGAACACTTCGGAATAAGGTTATTGTTCCTATAATAGAGACCTCAAAATACTCGTGTGACCCTTCAGGCTAGTGAGGAACAGAATAAATCAGAAAGTGGCTTTTTCCCAGACACTAAATCTGGTAGCACCTTAATATTAGATTTTTAGTATTCAAGCACTATGATAAGCCAATATTGGTGGAATCATCTAGTTTCTGATATTACTTTGCTATAGTAATCCAAACAGATCCATGACAGGGTCTTAGATGATTATAAAAATGACGACAACGAAACTGCTTTTTCTGCTCCTCATGCAATTTCCAACTTGTAACAGACACCTTTCTTTGTCCTCTTGTTCTCTTGACTTACAAATGATGGTATTGTTGTAATTGTGTTACTTTTTATGTAAAACAGGATCTGCATTTCATTTAGGAATTTAATTATAGTATAATGCCATGCTAAATTCAATCCTACCTTCTATTATGTAGCCTCTAAACTACACATTTCTCCGCCCCACACCCCCAAATAAGTATTTTGATGAAGGTCAAGCCAAATCATCTTATTCAGGTTTCAATTCCTTCTTCCTTTAAATACATGAATAACATCCTTAACTTGTCAAACTTGGGTTTATATATGACAAATGAGCACAGACATTTCTCATTATTCATAATGGTTTAGTGTTGTTTAGAGTCTCGTGTACACTGAATTACCACATAGTGAGCAATTCTTGTTGGGAAATACAAGTTTGGGCTTTTGTGAGACAGTGGTCACACTATTTTTATCAACTGATTAATGTTCAAAGTTTGTGTGTGTTTGTTTGTGCAGGCACCTAATTTAAAATAGATTGCAGAGTCATTAACATTGAACTCACAGCAATTCATACTTGAACTATGTTGTTCCAGCAAACACATTTAACTGCATACAGAACATCACTGTTTTCTTATGCTTAGAAACCGTGGGTGGAGGAAGCGTTCTGAAGATATATATCCTATGAAAAGTGCAGTGTTAAACTACGGAACTCAAATTGAGTACTTTCAATAGTATGAAAGCTTATATGAAAAGACAGAGATCTGCTTACTCAGTCTCATTTAGGAACAATCATATTGGAAGAATCAGTGTGAGTAAAATGTATTTCTTAACAAAACTACCCATTTATAATAAAATAATGCAAACATTCAGGGCCTCAGGGAATGGCTAAATTGCAAATGTTCCTGCCTTGCATGTGAGACAGTATGATTTTGATTCTTAATTCTGCCCACATGAGGCAGACATGATTCTGACAATTCTCCTATTGGGTACAAATGGTAAGTACACACTGTTAGGCACAAACATGTGTTCTGCAGGTGGGTACGTGGAGTTTAGATATATTTAGATATTTAGATATATTTAGATATTTAGGTATACAGCCTCCAATGCACTATAATCCAAGGGATTTGAGTACATCAGCCATATATATGACCTAGGTAAATACTTTTGAGAGTAACACTTTGGTGAGTAGTACAGCCACCATGTATACAAGAGCCGAACCTGAGTACACAATTTGAGCATGTGTCAGTCACTGCCACAGAAAGTGTGTGAACCCAGAAAATGCTAAGGTCAAGTGTATGGGCATGGCAAACAAATATGTGAGCATAACAATAAAGTACGTTAACCACCATCATCACAGCAGCAAATAGGGAAAAGAAAGGGAAATGAAAGATAATTTTAAGCCTTATAAGTTGCTGGAAATTAAATTGATATAAGACTTTTTTAGAAATAATTTGGTAAAATGTAGCAACAAAATTATAATTATTTGAAGGGCCATAAAGGTAGTAGAGTGGGTAGGGCTCTTGTCCTGTACATGGCCAACGTGGGTTCCTTCAACAGCATCATATAAGGTCCACCATGTCCAGCCAGGAATAATCCCTGAGGGCAGAGCAAGAAATAACCCTACATTCAGCTGGGTTTAAATAAAAAGTTACAAGAGTTATTTTAATTTAATTTTCCTCTTGGAAAATCACTCCTACCAAATTCTAAGACATGTGAATGTACATCAATATATGACATATTCACGGTAGCATTAAGCTCACCCTATACATTTAGAAAGATAAAAATGTTCAATAGCAAAGGAATGGTTACATCAGTGTATCCCTGTCATCCCCTGCTTATCATCGATTTGCTCCAGTGGGCACCAGTAATGTCTCCATTGTGAGACTTGTTACTGTTTTTGGCATATCGAATATGCCATGGGTAGCTTGCCAGGCTTTGTCATGCAGAATACTCTCGGTAGCTTGCCCGGCTCTCTGAGTGGGATGGAGGAATCGAACCAGGGTCAGCCGCGTGCAAGGCAAATGCCCTACTTGTTATGCTATAGCTCTAGCCCTAATAGTTACATAAATTATATTTATTCATGTAGCAAATATTGGATAGTATGAGGTATTGACTGAAAATTAATGTGTGAAGCATCTGATATAAAATAAAAAGCAATGTGTGAAGCATCTGATATAAAATAAGTACACTTAATAAATATGATAAATATATCACATTATTTCAGATACATAAATATTTCATAAAACTGTTGCCAAAATCATAACAAACGTTGCTAACTTTTACATTTACTAATAACATATATGTATATATTTTCATAATCAGACAAAATAGTTCACAAAACTAATAACATTTGAAAATTTTAGAGTAATTAACAGTAAAAATTTGTCTTACTCTTTTTGGTTTGTTGGACCACACCCCGCAATGCACAGGGGCTACACTGTACTTAGTGTTCAGTGGTGGGTCAGGGGCATGTTACTTCAGGAAGTGCTCAAGGAACCATAGTGTTGAGAACTGAACACAGGCCTCCAGCTTGCAAATATGTGTTCTAGTGTGATGAGCTCTCCCTCTGACGCAATAAAGTTTGATTTTCTTTTTTTCATGGTAGCATATGCTAAAGCTGTGACCAGCAATATCTTTGGACATGGACTAGATTTATGACTAAAATGTTAGAGTACCATAAGTGAGAATCCCGCAATAACACAAACTACATATGTCTATGTATAGATGAGCATCCATATTCAAAGATTTAACCAACCATGGATCAAAAAAAAAGTATAAGAATTAGATTGCTGGCTCTATATGTAATATGCAGAGATCTTTTTTTCTTGTATGAATTGCCTAACAATATATTGCAACAAGTCTATATATAATTTAAAATGTATTCAGCATTATGAATAATTAGAGAAAATTTAATGTATGTAGGACTTGCAAATATTTTATTGTGTATAAGGATATGTCCATTTTCATAAAAGATTTAAAAACTAGACTTTTTAGTTAGTAGAACTTAATTATTATACAACAGTTCAACAGCTGTCTTAAATCTCTAACATTAAGTAGGTAGTGTTAGTATTGTTTGTGAAAAAAACTTAAATTTAAATAGTATAATGAAAAGTAAAATATTTGTTTAAATATTTTATATCATATAATTTAATAAAGTTTAAGTAAAATATGTATTTATTAGGTGCTTCTTCAGGTTTAATAAAATGTAGCGCAGTAAAATGTCTTATCAACAGTAGATAGCAATTAAACATTTTTCTTCGTGAATATCCTGAGAGGTACAAAACATATTCCATTCTATTGGAAATTGAGTCCTTATGGAAATAATTCTGCCTGCAGTTGTGAAACTAATTACAGCTGAATTCAAGTCCTACAGTAAATTTGTTCTTTCAGAGCTGAAAAAAAAAGTATGTTGTCAAAAATTAGACATAAGATATTATAAATTTTTTTCAAATAGGCGAAGGAAGAAAAATTATTCCTCCAAAAATTGAGCTAACATAGATTAAGAATTCAGCTATCCATTATAAATAATGTTGCTTCTATTTTAATATTCCAATTACTTACAAATATTTCTATATGTGTTAAATAATTTTAAGTCTTGCAAAGTTCTTTTAGGAGTTTACATTCTTCTTCAAGGAAGAACACATAATCATTTATAATATTTTTATTCCAAAATGATTTTAAATTTCTTGGTTGAAATTATACACTAGCATTGCCTAATTGACATAACCCTTGCATAATGACTTAAAATTCTGATCTTCATGGATTTATATCGGCTTAAAATAGTTCAATATTTTACAGTCATATTTGCAATATGATTTCATTTGGGTTTGGGGGTGGGACACACTGAGGTGCACTAAATGCTTACTTCTGGCCCTATGCTCAGGGATCACCACTGTCAGGCTTGGGCATATGGAGTGCTGAAGAGTGAAGCCTGATTAGCCAGGTGCAAGGCAAAAAACCCTACTTACATTACACTTGCAGCCCATAACATGATTTTTAATATTTGGCAATTATTTGTTGGTGTAAAAAATAATGTGTTACTCCAAATTGGAGATCAGCTCTAATCATCCATATGTGTACAGGTCTCACCATCTGCACATGAAGGAGAATTAGAGAGAGGCAGAGAGAGAGAGAGAGAGAGACAGAGAGACAGAGAGACAGAGAGAGAGACAGAGAGAGACAGAGAGAAAGAGACAGAGAGACAGAGAAAGATATCTCCTCTGTGTTGGGGGAAGGGTTAGAAACAGTGAGAAAATAACAAATAGTCAGAATTATTGGAACTAAAAATTTTGTCTATAGAACTAAACTTCCCTAGGTGGTGGTGGTGGTGAATGGGTTTGAGAGGGGTCCTTGGGACTCTAGTGACAAGAAGCAATCTCTCTGGTGATGGGATGATGTATGCATGGACATTGTGATTGATAGTGCTGTGAATCCTGGTGTCTCAATTGAAAATGGTTCAAAAATGTGTTACAGTACTGTGCATGGCATTTATTAAGAATGGATAAAAAGGAGTAGGCTACCTTCTCCTGAAGAACTAAGTAAGTAGGATTTAAGATACAGCATCAACAAAGCAGAGAAACTGCTGATAGTCTACCAAAAAAAGTTGCTGAGTTATTGGTATCCCCACCCTGAGTCCAGACACAAGTAATAGATGTAATTTTTAATTTCCTTCCATTAAACATTTACACAAGAATTTTGTCACTTTGAAATCACAAAGTGCGTTTGAGTATCAGGAATGACAGAAAGCAAAGGATGAATGATAAATATACAAAATCCTAGGAACAGTATCAGAAATCTCTAATCCATTGCTAATCATCTTTACCATGGTTTTCCACTGTAAGAAGAATCACACCTACTTTAGATCTTATTTCCTTTTGTTTTCCTTTATGCCATTCCAGTTGATAAACCTTAGGATCACATATCAGTTCATATCATAAATCCAGTCAGAAAGAACATAGGAGATGAAGTCCAATTATAAATTAAGAAAACCAAAAGAACATAAGCAATTAAACAAAATAACCCAGAAAATATTCTGAACAGGAACTGCTGAATTGTAAAAAAAAAAAGCAAACTATTTTAAAGTAATTATTTAAAAGAATCATCTTTTCTTCATGACCTAAAGATAACAGGAGATTAAATCTTTAATCAGAAACCTCTGTCTTGATTTTCAGGAAGAATAAGACACTTTTCAGGATTATTTCTGAATGAGTAAGTAGTTAATAATTTACCCACAGGAAAAGTATGAACTATTTCAGGGCCTTAAACCCTTAAAATTCTGCCTTTCTAAATAAATACATATACACATATGCATTTACACATACTCATATACATATACATGCATACATACATATATTTTTGTATGTTTTCTCTTTTCTTCTACAAACTGCTCTTTTTGTAGACATGCAGGTAAGATAGGCAGAAATATCTAGAACAGAAATCTGTCTTTACTATCTGACCAACTTGTTGCTGAATAAAACCCGCTCTCTACTCCTCACTCTTGCTCTTGGTTTATTTCCTTCTTTGGCAACAGTGGATCCAGACATTCACAGTTGCGGTTTGTTGAGTCAGGCATGAGTGGACTTCTCTTGTGACAAGCCAACTTCTGACTAAAAAAAAAAAAAATTGTGTAAATACTGCAGTTACCAGAGTTCTAGTTGCCTAAAATACTGTCATTTCCTTCATCAGGACAATAGCTTTCTTTAACACCACCTCTGACAAATCAGAACACTTGCTGCTAGGCGAGTCTACTAACCATGTCTGTTTGTATTCTGCATTTATTTATTTTGGCAGTGTTCTGAAAGACTGAAAGCTGGTTAGCGACCAAAAGTAAAATCTTTCCTGCTCTGATGATTTGGTTTAACTGGCTCACACACAAGGTAGGTTGTATTCTGATGTATGTACTGTTGCATTGTCCCATTGTTCATTGATTTGCTCAAGCGGCCACCAGTAACGTCTCCATTGTGAGCCTTGTTGTTACTGTTTTTGGCATATCAAATACATCACAGGTAGCTTGCCAGTCTCTGCCATGCGGGCAGGATACTCTCGGTAGCTTGCTGGGCTCTCGAGAAGGATGGAGGAATGGAACCTGGGTTGGCCACATGCCAGGCAAACACCCTACCTGCTGTGCTATTACTCCAGTCTATTCTGATGTATACTAAGAGGAAGCCAAAGTGCTTAATCATTTGAGGACTATAAGAGTCCCTTAACTGAAACAAGTTGCAGACTCAGTTAAAGTGCTGGGGTATAGAAAACTCCCAGAATCATATGAGTGAATTTATGTGATCAGCAATCTTAGAGGTTATAGACACATAGGTGCTCAGAAGAAGAGGAATGAACCCTAAATAGTACTTTACTGGCCAAACTAACTTCTCCTCTAGACTCCTTTATGATATTTTATTTTTAATTTCTTATTAGCTGAGTTTCATTCTTGTTGCATGCATGCTACACTATGATTTGGGGGTTTGTCTGAAAATTGGGATTTAGAAAAGTTTTCATTATTGAATTGTGTTTTTTGTATACTCTGAGATTCAGATTGTATCCTTTTTGATGTTATAAGAAGTACATGTTGAAAGCTAAAAATCAGATATTTTTATGCACATCATTGCAAGTTCTAACTCCAATAAATCCTTGTCATAACAAAAAACTATTAATTTGTATTGAAGTTTCCATTTTGATCTTTCTTATTCTGACAGCAAAATTTCTCATCTCATTGGATAAATGAAAAACTAAAATTGTTATCATAAGTTTCACTACATTTAAATTAAAGGACTCCTAAATTTATTAAAACTAAAGAACTCAACCTAAAATTTGAAAACTATTTAGTCAATGAGGATTAAAGAAAGACATAGTGTAAAACATCATGGTTAATTTTAGGCAACTGTTACAATCATATTGCTTAACTAATTATGATATCAAAAAAACAAAGTAAAACAAAACAAAATACCTTGTGGCCAGAGAGATAGACTTGAAGAATAATCACAGCATATGAGTAAAAATCACAAATATTTTCTTAATATTTTAAAAAAATCTGAAAAAAATGAGTGAGACAGAGAGGAGTAAGAAGAAAGAGAAAGAGAGAAAGAAAAAAAAGAGAAAATGTACATGACTCTGTATTTGGGCTGATCTAGTCTCAAAACTGAGAGATTAGTTCTATGAAGCATTTGGACAAATTAACATTTGAGCCATGACACTTTATACGTAGTTTCAAAGCCAGTGTTATCAAGTGGTAAAAGTGTTTTCTCAAAAATATATTGTGTAAAATTTCATTTTTTGTAGGGTGGGATCTCAAGGCAGAGTGGAGATTAACTTTGAAGAAATTATTTTCCCAACATGACAGTATGTTCTACTTGAATCAATACCGTGGTCTATTTCCAATGACACTGTTCGGAGGAAGTACTCAGATTTGATTTGACACCCACCTCTCCCAAAATTGTGAGAATGAATAACTGATAGATGGATTTAAAATTGAACTAAAAAAAATTTAGAAGTTAATTTGAAACTGTTGGAAAAATGATTACTGCAAGCATTTTGGCAGAAATTGATAAACAAACCAATGTTTCTAATATATTGCTTTTCTTTCATAAACATAACAGGAGGTCAAATCCTTAACCCTTAACCCATAGTTTGTTTGCGATGCGGTGGGTGGAGAATTCCTGGGAGGACCTTTGTTCAAAGGTTTTGGTGTGAAGATACATTCTAGTTTTCTTCAGAGGACCTCTCCCCACTAGGTAAGTCATTGATCACCTCAGGGTTCAAAGTTTTGCAAACTCTGCTTCCCCCAAAATAAAAATAAGTAAATAAATGTTTTTCCTTCCCTATATAAGCTCATTCACATAACCTTAATGCAAGATGGTTCTCTTGATTTGAATCTGGCATTTTTTGACCTATTTATCTGTTGCTAATAGAGGTTTCCATCCCCCACACTATGTCTTTTGTCTGAGGTTCTTGAACAACAGTGACATTAAACCTTTGTTCTTGCAATCGGATTGTAATAAATACATGAAAATTTTATCTTTCAAAGATGTTCAACACTATGACTTATATATTCATAGTTTTACAGTTGTGTTTGTTTCCAATCACACAAACCTAGTAATATATATTATTATTGTTATTGCACATACATAGAGAGAGGCATATATATATATCCATACCCTCAGAAAGCTCTGCAAGCGACCAAGAGTATCCTGTGCAAATGGCAGAGCCTGGCAAGCTACCCATGGAGTACTTGATATACCAAAAACAGTAACAAACCTAGTAATAATAAAGCTTGAAAGGTTAACTTATCAGTACAACATGATTTTCTGAAAGTGACTATTATTAAACTTCTGATGGCACTAATGTAAAAATAAAGCAACCTCCATAACTATATAATAAGGACTATGTGATACTGAATGTTATCTGAATATTTCCACTATTAATTATAAATTTTTGCACATCATATTAACAAGTTATATGTATAACATTTTTTTTTATTTTTACTGTTGAACCTGACCTCTAACTCCTTATAATGTCTTCAGAATTATTTTTAAAAATTTTTTTGGGGGGTGGATCACACCTGGAGTTGCACAGGAATTCCTGCTCTTGGACTCAGGAGTCATCTTCAGAATTTTGTTTCAAATGCTTTGAAGAATTTTTTATTTAAAATATAAGTAGGAATGCTCATTATTTAGTTCCCAAACAGCATCATATAAATGAACCACTTTGTTTTATCCATTTCTCCATATTGCCTCACCTCTCTTTGCCTTCACAAATAAAAAATAAGAGTCCTGTACAAAAAAATTTTTAGACCTTTGAAAATAAAATAAAGTAGTTTAATAAAAGCATTTTAAATGAATGATGCATAGTTATACCATAATTTAAATGAAAAATAAATATAAACAACATATGCCAAAATACAAAACCAGACAATTAGCGTTTAATTTATAATTTAATATTATGCCTTTTCTGAAATCAAAAGTGTTACAGTACTTTAAACATTTAACACCTTCTTTAGTGCTAATGTTAGCAGAGAATATCATCTTTAAATAATAAAAAAATGAGTATTAGCATTGTCCCATTTTGAAAATGATCCTTATTTACAGTTTTAATCCTCATAAATGATTCAATAATTAATAAATTCTAATTATTGTTTACAGCTTCTCAATTGGCTACCTTTAAAATAAAATATATGCAACATTGTGTAAAATTCACAAAATGTTAAAAAGAATTGATATTGCTCATATACTTTATGCACTTTCCTGTGAAAATGTTTAGGAAAATTCACCACATAGACTCACTCTCATAGAAACATGATCGATAATCCGAATTTCAATCTTCATGCTTTCTGAACTTGCCCAGGTAATCACTTTATATTCTCATTTGGTCTTGCTTACATTAAGCAGTGTATTTGTGTTTTACTCAGATCAGTGTTTATAACAGATGCTCTTTAAAATGCCAATGCAGTTTTCAACTGCAATCACTGAGTCAGGGTTTAAATCCAACATCTGGCACTATATGTCAGCACCTGAGGTAAATAACACTGTTAGTGATGTACTTGTCTGGCCCAATAAATGTGTTCATTTGAAACTGTCATTGGTAGATGCCATGATTTATTATAGTTCATGCTTCTTCAAAATACTCAACCAGCAACTGTTCAATAGAATATTTTGACCAGGAGCAGAGCTGATTTTTCTAGGAGAGTCTCCATATTTAGGCACTAGGATAGCAAGTCTAGAAACAGAAATTGGGTAATAAAATATGAATGTAGATATATCTATAGTCAGAGAGAAAATGACAATCAAATAAGGACAGGTTGCTTTTGCTGTACCTGAATTTGGTTTCACTTGAAATATCACTGAAGCTGACCTGGTAGTTTGATTAAATCAGTTTTAACAACAATACTTATATGCAATAAGAATATTGTGAGAATAGAATATTTTTTTACTATAACAAAATGTTAAACAAAAAAAAACTTACGGTTGGTAATAGAGATCGTTAGCACACATTATTTTTTTGGTGACTTTTTAATTTCATATGTGCTTTGTTACTCTTAAGGCAAAACATTCTATTCATTACCTTGCTTCCTGGTTTTTAGAGAAATTTACCAAGATACTATTTGAGATTCTAATTGTTTTTCATGAGTAAGTGCCTTCTGGTACAATATATTTAAAAAAGAAATATGTTTCTGATATTATTTTACATTCCAGGGTTATAATTAAAGGTAATTAGTCAAATAATCTGAAAGTGTTTTTTATGTAATATTATTCTAGTTTTCAAAAAGTGATGGGTACAAAATTTCAATATAAATATTGACTTGGAAAAATTTTATCAACAAATCCACAAATTTAATTTAATAAGACTTAGTGGAATGTATAATAAAAATAGTATTTTTACCTACACAACACATAGTGTTATACAAACTAGATGAGCAGAGGTTAGTACAAAGGATGAGGGATGTTACAATATATCAACATAAGTTTTATTAAGTATCATTGAATACTCATTGATTTGTGTGCTTTTTTAATGGATAAACAATTCACAAAATTCATCAAGAATCTAGAACATTCTTATTCTTGTACAAAGACTAAACCATGGGTAATCATAATTGATTTGCTTAACTTTACATATTTTTAAATTCTAATAGTTTCCAATTTTTGTGCATGGTATGTGTGTTGGGAGCTTGTAGATGTATAAATAAGCACACATGCATATCTATTCTATGATGCATATATGCAGTTGGGAAAGTAAATGTTTTATTGCTATTCTATAAAGTATTTTATTCTTACTATCCCTGGCTTCAATTCCTTGCATTTAAATCATTTATATAGTCCTGATAAGTATCATGGAGAGGGCATTAATCAGTGATTACCCATTAAAAGTCATTAAGGTGTATGGTTAGCTATATTTCGTTAAAGTCGGTTTGCTAAAATTCTAAATGCAGACAGATGCTACAAGGTTATCTGAAGTGTCAGGAAGCTACTGAATATATTGAATGTCCTTAATGCAGGAAGTCTGTAGAGGAAAACGAGGAGTTGTTTAAAGACTAGTTCCTCAAGGATTGTGTATAAATCTATTGCTATGCAAAACCATGCATTACTCAGGGAGTTGTGCATTCCAAATTAACCTTTGATTTTTTAAGAACCTAATATAAATGGTGCATATTTGAAGACCAAGATGTTAAACTTTAATTCCTGAGACTAATGCTTCCTTGTATAATCAAATTTATGAACATTTCATGATAAATTACTTTTTAAAAATAAATGAGAGTATCTCCGGGTTATTCAACAAAAGTCAATGGTCAAGAAGTACAAAACACATGGACACATGGATCTTCTTATGGTTACAAAAATAATATTTTCCATTACATAGGTGACACAATATTCTAGAAATAATAGTTAAGAGACTATATTAATTTTCCCTTACAATTCAAATTTCTAGAGAGGGACTTCTTAAAAACTATTTGAAATTAGTTATATAAAGATATGCACTAGTTTTAGAGACTACCAAAATATATTCATTGCTTATAGAATTTTCCTGTTGAGATCTTCAAATCATACTGGGTAAACAGGGTTTAGTGTTGCATTACTTGTAAAAGTGAAAAATTATGAACAAACGTATATTGCCTATAAGATTACAAACAATTTGTTAGACTACTAGTCATACGACTCTACAGTGATCTTTACCAAGATGATGCTTAAGCATACTCTCTGTTCCTTTTCATGTATGCAATCTTAAATCTTTGCTTCTCTTAGAATGAATTGGAATAGGATTCTACATTCTAGTGTGGAGGACAGTACAGTCACCAGTAACGTCCCCATTATGAGACTTCTTGTTACTGTTTTTGGCATATCGAGTGCCTGCTGGAGCAAATCAAGGAGCAATGGGATGACAGTGGACAATACAGTGTGGCTGGGCTATTGTAGCTCTTGTACCGCATAAGTCCACTCTGGATTTGATTCTGGGCACCCCAGATGTTTCTCCAAGCCCCACCAGAAGCAAGCCCTGAGCACTGTAGGACATTGCCCAAGCTGCCAAAAAGTATCAATAAAAGCATTTCACATTTTATAATTAAAACTCTATAAATCATTTTCTAAGTACTCTGCTGAGTACTTAGTACTCCAGAGAGAGAACTAGGCTGTAAGATGTCGTGCTTCCGGGAGCTTGGTTTTAAAGTCTCTGTATATTGGCCGTTAATGGGATTACATGGCGCCAGGGGCAGTCCCTGGGTATAACTGCCTAGCTACTGGAAAAGGGAAAATCTGGGCAGAAGAAACCCAGTCTGGATACAAGCAGGCTTGGAGGTCTTAGCACCGGGTCCCACACAACTGGGTTCCTCTGCCAGTACCTTCATGTGTGGGGCTTGTCCAAACATGTGGAGAGGAGCCTTGAGCATGGCTGTGGAGAGGCTCTGGAGGTTTTCGGTCATGGGAGCTCTGTTCAGGGCGGGGAGGGAAGATGGAGTGCACCCACTCCAAGGGGCACCGGGGAAAACAGCCAGGTGTGTGGGCAAGAGATGCTCTGCGTCGTCGCTGTCTTCCAAGAGATTGCTTTTAAGTCTCTGGGTGTGGGCCGTTGGTGAGATTACAGGGCGCCGGGGGCAGTCTCTGGGTGTGACCACCTAGCTAATGGAAAATGGGAAATCTGGGCAGAAGAGGCCCAGTCCGGATCCCGATTTTTATCTTCCTGTATAAAATATTAGGTATTTGGGGATAAGACTAGATTGTTATATTGGAATGAAAATAGCAATACTATTAATTTATTACAGAGCATTTGTAGAATGACTGTGTTTCTTACGTCTACCCTGACTTACTACAAAAAATAACATAGGGTTTGAATTCTTGGAAAGGAGTATAGATGCCTACCATCAGGAATATAGTTATCTATTACCCAAACAATATAAAGTGGATCATTTCACAGCTTGTTTTTAAAATTACAAAACTTCACTTTTTTGCCTTCAGCATATTATACTTAGTTCCATCCTATTCCTACAGTTAATTTGTTTACTAATTGAAAATCTTGGGGGGAAAAGTATATGTGATGGGAACCTTGAAAATAATGATTCAATAAATGCTACTTCGGAAGATATTCTCCAAGTACTTACTGTTTTGATTTCTCACCCTGCACTAAGAATTTATTCTGCAATGAAAGACAGTTTTCTATTTAATATTTATATGTTTGGTTAATTCTAAAATGGAAATTATTTAGCATATCTGAAATCAGGCTGATTTTGATTAATCAATATGAATAAAATTTTTTTTTACATTATTATATATTAAGATCAGTCTTCTTCTGATCTTACTAAGAAAACATACATTTAAAAATACATGTAAGGGAACAAGGAAAGGCAAAAGCACTAAATTCATTGCCCTGAACTGAGTTTGGAGAGGTAGAGGTACTCGTCAGTAGGAAGGACCTTTGGAGCTTTGAGGGGAAAGAGGTGAGTACGCTGATGGTGCATGTGGATCCCAGTGATATGACATGAAACCATCATTAACAGCACTGTAAACTGCAGTGCCTTAATCAGGACGAAAATAAAACTTAAAAAAATTCATATCTTTCCAAGAGGAAAATGGAATGCCCTTGTAGGACTGAAAAAGACAAGGATTATACAAATTCAGATACAAATACTGAATAATGAAAGAGGTTCCCCTGAGGAATTTATATCCAGGATCTATTTCAGCAGATTTTATTTACAACATATCTTCCTTCAGACTAGCTGCATTTTGGTGCTCATTAACTGTGTGTATTGGATAGCACAAATCTCAACAAACTGAATATAAATCTTGGAGAGTTTTAAAAACACAATAACCTTAAAACAAGCAAACTTAAAAAATAAACAAACAACAACAATTAAACACACAAGGGAAACCACTGATCTGAGACTAAGAAAACTCTTGCCTTTGGGAACAAAATGAATGAAAAGTAAGGTGATCGTGTTGAGTAAAATTAAAAAAAAAAAAAAGCTATAGCAAGAAGTTAAGAAAGCATAGGCCAATTTGACTCATAATGGATTTTGCTCCTGTGAACAAACATATTTAGTGGGCATTTATAATTATGCTACAAAATGACTGCATTTTAAGAATTGACATACACATAAATTAAGATAACTAAAAGTGATTTCTGATAAATTTTTGGACAATTCTGTGGATTAAAAATTATGTTTTCATTTTTAATTTGCGCATTTTCATTGGCAGCCATCCACTCTTCTCCAAATTCAGTCTTAAGTCATTATTTAGAGGGAACAATTAGTTTTCCCATACTTTCTGTTTTCCAGTCTCAGCTTTTTTTCTTTATTCCTTGAATAAAATGTTTTATAAGTCTTTTTGTATTCAAAAATCAATAGTGTACAATTTACTAGTTATGTATGTTGAGAAAGTATAAATTAAATATCATTTTAACAAAATATTTGTTCAGGGATGGGTTATTTGGCTGAATACAAAATCAAATAGCATTCTTATTAATTTTTCTCTATTATTTTGATTGAATATCTATTCAAAATTTAAGACAATTCATCTCTAGATAATGGGACAACTTTAGTTTAAAGGTTAACAGACTATGATTTATTAAAGATAGAATGATTTATTTTGTGACTTTACCCTTGAGTGAATTGACTTAACCTCATAGAATCTATTCATATGTGTGCTCTGTATTTGCTCTTATATTCTATTATTTTCACATTGTAATTAAGAGTTTCATGATTCAGAGGGTTGAATTCACTTGAGATTATCTGTTTTTAGTCATCTGTGATACTTTATATGTGTGGCACAGACATTGGATCAGTCCTAGTAAATGCAAGAGGTATGTAAACTTGATGTCATATATTCATTAACTTTCTAAGACTTCTGTGAAAAATCAGCTTCAGTGCAATTATTTAAAGTAATGAAATGTTATTTTCTCACATATCAAGAGATCCACACAGCAGTGTCCTAAAGGCATTAAGGAGAATCTGTTCAATTATCTCTTTACTAGTTTGCAGCCAATCTTTGGTATTTCTGGCATGAGGATATATTTTCCAAGTCTGTGTCTGCACATTCATTTGACATCTTTCCCTGTACTTTGTTTATATACCATTAATATTTTATTAATAGACATAAAGATCATACGATCTTAATGGAGACGTTACTGGTGCCCGATCAAGCAAATCGATGAGCAATGGGATGACAGTGATACAGTAGTGCCCTTATTGGACTGGAGTCATAGCACAGTGGGTAAGGTGTTTCCCTTGCACGTGGCCGAGCTGGGTTCCCTACCGAACTCCCACCCCCGCGTCCATTATTGTCAAGGATTTAAGCTTGGCTGCTCCCAAACATTTAGACGTGGATGCTGTGTGGGCTGGAAATGGTTTGCAAGCGTCTGTGCATGAATGAAGAGACCAACACATGAATGGAGGCGCCCGGTGGCACCGTCCGAGGCCGCTCCTCCGTGGGTGCCGGGTGCGGGGCCGCCTGGCCCCTCTCCCGGGCAGGGCTCTCGAGCTGCCCTGGGTGCCGAGGGTGAGGCGTGAGCATCCTGCCCGGGCTGGACGCCGCTCCGGGGTCATCTGAGGACGCCGCCCCGGTCCCGGATCTCCGCGTCCCGAGCCGAAGTCAGAGGAGACTCACGTGAGCACCGGGATGGGCATCCAGACCACTCAGTAGGGGAAGCGGCTCCGCTCCACATCCACGACGGTGGCACACTGCGCCTTGTCCTTGTGAGTTGCTGTTGGGACCTCCCTCAGGTCATATTCTGAGTGAGGAGTTTAGAATGAAAATCTTAGCATATAATTGAGGGGGTTGTTCTTTGGTTTGAGGGACATTTCCATTTGTAAGCAGGGAGAACTCTGGCTCTTTGTTTCTACGCTTGATGAGCTTTTCCTGGGGGCTTTTGAGAACATTAGTGGTTCAAGGGATCTTCCCATGAGTATGAATGGCTTAGCATATGGATTCTGTAGGGATATCATTTCAATGGTAAAAATGCCTACAGAAGATAGGATGTGATTGTTTTAGAGAGTTAAAGTGACATTCTCTCCTAGCATCCTTAGAAATTTTATTTGTCTATAAATATAAAAGGTTAGCCAATTTATGTGACTGTTGATTAATTGTTCTGAAGTAGAAGTGTTAAACAAATGGCAATTTTTAATAAAAACTATTCCTATTGCTGCTTTTTTCCCTTAATGTACTTCTTAGGTTTTATTATACCCTGTAGATGGAATTATGGAGACGATGAAGCTATGAGTTTATAAATATCATATATAATAGGCAAAAGAGGAGTGTTAAACTTTTCATACATGTGAAAAAATTGATTAGAAAATAATCTTTTTAAAAAATTTTTAACATTATTTTATTGAATGACCACGTGATAAGTTACAAAGCTTTCAGGCTTAAGTCTCAGTCATACAATGATCAAGCACCCATCCCTTCACCAGAGCACATGATCCACCAAACAAGAACCCCAGTATACCTCCCATCCCCCCCCACGTATGTGGCTGATGATTTTCACTTTACTTTCTTTTTACTTTGATTACATTCAATATTTTAACAGAAAACTCACTATTATTATTTGGAATTTCCCCCCCAAAATCAGACCTGCCAGAAAGGCATCATTTGGTAATTTGTTTTCCATTGCTGTCAATGGAGAGCATATGAGGATTTGGATTTTGGATTTCTGATATTTTAGTAATTAAGTCCAGAGAAATTTCTGCCAGGAGTTGCATCATTGCAAGCTCGCACCTGTTTAGTGGGCCTTATAAGATGGCGGTCACCATTCTGCCGGGGAAAGTAAAGGCCGAAAGAGAAAATCCTTTCCCCTCCCTGGGCGGCATGGGGCTGTATCTTAATTCACAGTCTAGAGTCATTTCTGCAAGAAGCTGGTGGGTCCAAAAGTTAGTTAGTTGGTCTCTGGGATCGTGGGAGTTCAGGAACGGAGGAGCTGTTCGTGTGTGTGCAGCCGCTCCTGAAAATAATCTTGTTATAAAGATGGTCAAAATATTTCAACTGCTAAATTTTTAAAAGAAATTTTGACTATTTTCCATTGTCAAATATTCTCTTTCTTTCTATAAAATTTTGAAGTTAAAACTTATTATGCTCTCTAACTAAAGGAAGTGAAAAAAAAACAACTTGCATGTAAAACACTATATCCTGTCTATTATTGTTATCTTTTCGAATAATTGATGCCTATTCAAATAATGCTTATGTTATTTATTAAAATCCAAATAACTAATCAAAGTTTTAGTGCTCATTTTAAATATTTTTCTAATCATGATCTACTATAGAAACTCTCAGAAAATGAGAAATATATAGATTTTATTTCCTTGCACTGTAGATGCTTTTACTTGTGGCCATATTTTCTCCCTGTAAACACTTCTATGGGGCACCTAAGTGACTGCTACTCTCATTGTATAGATTGAAAAGGGTCATGCTCAAACATCTCTTTCATTACACAGCCCATTAATCAGGAAATCACTGCCTAGTTCTACTTGAAGGCGTTTGCTGTTAGAGCTTTTTATTGTGTAGTATGTGGATGTGTCTGTGTATGTGTGCCTGTGTAGCTGAAAACTTCTTTTTTTTCTTTCTTAAAGTCTCTTCAATAGTTGATATCCCCAACATAAATACTTGTGTCTTTGTTGGGTGCAATTACTGACAAAATTGTTTTGGTCTATTATTATGTTCAGAAAACTCTGGAGATAGATGACTTCCTTTTGTATGACTCTTGACTCCTGTACGAGCATTTATCTGCTAAACAATAAGTTATGATGATATGGCATTGAAGTGGGCTAGAGAGATAGTATAATGGATATTGCACTAGCTTTGCATGTGGCAAACCCAGGTTTAATCCCCAGCACCATATCTGGTCCCTGATCCCCACCAGGAGTAATCCCTGAATACTGAGCCAGGACAAAAATCCTGAGCACTTTTGGATATGGCCCAAAATATCAAAGACAAAAGCATTGAGAAACTTGCACACCACCTTGATGAATTAAATATGAATTCATTTATATTTAATATTAATTTATATCTAATATTAGCATCCAATATGCTGGGAAAATTGGCAATTTTATCCTCCTGCCCCCCCCCCTTGGCTGTCTTGTTTGCGTCAAAAATCAGATGAGCTGGACACCTAATGCTATTCAAAGATGACCACTGAACTAGAGCCGTTACTGACTGGATTCTATGGGACATCAAATGACTGTGTGGCCGCCTACCTATGAGATGGTCAGACTTCTTTGTCAAAACCCTGAAAAAACGACTTGAGGCTCTTCCTGTTCCTTGGGCAGGTGCCGTTGGACTACACTAGCAAGTGACAGGGACGAATGGAGACATTACTGGCACCTGCTCGAGCAAATTGAAGATCAACGGGATGACAAGTCACATCCCCCTGGCCCAAGTAGTCATGCAATCTTTTAGTAATATGTTATTTTTAACTTCACTCATGTTTCCACTTTTCATATTATTCACTTACCTTTTCACACTCTCTTAAGAATCATTATCTTAAGTTAATCTTAGATGACAAGATGTTTTTTACATTGTATATAAATGGGCACATACTACTGTAGTGGGCCATGGGAGTTATCATATTTTATTTATATAAGACTTCTGTGAAATTTAGAGAAGATACAAATCTACTTGTAGTAATTTCACATGCTGAGAATTTCAGAACATTAATACTATGGTCTAGAATGTCACCTGATAATTTTTACAACAGAAACGTGATTTGTTATGATCTAAAATGATTTTTAATAATGCTACAAATAAGGTCTATGGGTCTATGGTAAATATTTTAATGTCTCAACAAATGCCTGCATTGACTATATTGGCTATTATTTCTTAGATTACAAAAAAGTCTAGGATAAAATTAATCACATTAATTCCCTGTTGGGGGCTGAACTGGGGTCCCGGACAGCCTGCAGCTGCCCCGCCCCGTGCCCTGCGCGTCCCGTCTCCCGATCCCACTCCCTAACTGCCTGCGGCCTGCCCATCCAGGTACCGTCACTGACTCTCGGCCACGCCCTCCCGTCCCCCGCTTCCCGCCAATCATATACTGTCTATTTCTTTGAAAATCACTTTAGCCATCTCAAACACTCATGCAAAATATCCATTAGCTTAGCTTGACACTATAAAAGCTGTCAGTGAATAAGGAATCTTAGCATAAGCAGAAAACCTCCTTTCCTCAGCAAGAGGGAACAAGAATAGATAACTACAAAGTTCCAACTCTATACTTCCGTAACAATATGAAGAAGCAGCGAAAATCTCCTCCACGAAGAGAGGGAGAAGAAAAAATTCCAGAAACATCAACGGGGGCTACTCACATCTACGATCTCTCAGATAAACAATTCAGAGAGCAGATATGTAGGACAGTTGACCTACTCCAAGCAACCATGGAACAGGTATCCAATAAATTAAGGGAGGAGATGAATGAAGCACTGGAACGGTCTACCAAGAAAATACAGGAAGAAATGAGAACAGAAATCTCAAACCTATTAACGGAAGTCACACAAGTAAAGGAATCAGTAGACGAATTAAAAATCTCACTAGATGCCCTCAACAGTAGAATGACTACAGCTGAAGACAGAATCAGCGACCTGGAAGATGAGCTGCAGAAAGCTTATAGACAACAATAAATCATGGCCAAAGACCTCAAAATGGCTATAGAGCGAATCAGAGCCCTGGGGGATGACTTCAAGAGGAACAACATAAGAATCATTGGAGTACCAGAACTACAGGGAAGTAACCCCAATGGAAAAAACACAGTCAAAGACATCATTGCTAAGAAATTCCCAGAGCTGGAGAAGGCAGGCATCCAGATACAAAGAGTCCAAAGAGTACCAGCAAAAAGAGACCCAAATAAAAATACTCCAAGGCATATCATAGTCAGAATGACGGATGCTATGGATAGAGACACAATTCTGCAAGCAGCAAGGTCAAAGAAGGAAATCACATACAAAGGAGCACCCCTCATATTTACAGCAGACCTGTCAGAGGAAACCCTCCAAGCGGAAGACAATGGTGGGACATAGTGAAAAAACTCAACGAAATGAATGCCTCACCAAGAATACTTTATCCGGCTAAACTCTCACTCAAACTCGAAGGAACCATACACTATTTCTCGGATAAACAACAGCTCAGGAACTTCATAGACTCAAAACCAAACTTGAAAGAAGGTCTAAAGGGGCTACTGTAAGACAAGGTGGAGCCCCATACAAACAACAAATACCACAGAAATATGACACAAAATACTATCACAATAATCTCTCTCAATGTCAATGGCCTAAATGCACCCATCAAGAGACACAGAATGGCAAAATTGATCCGGAAATTAAACCCAACATTCTGCTGCCTGCAAGAAACACAACTGAACAAACAGAGTAAACATAGACTCAAAGTCAAAGGATGGGAAACAATCCTGCAAGCAAACAACTCCCTTAAAAATGCTGGAGTGGCCATCCTGGTACCCGACAACATAGACTTCAGGTTGAAACTTTTCCAGGAAATTGAAAAAAAAGGAACTCTCCCAAACAGTTTCTATGAAGCATACATCTCCCTAATACCAAAAGCAAACAAAGACACCACTAAGAAAGAAAATTACAGACCAATATCCCTGATGAACATCGATGCTAAGATTCTCAACAAAATATTAGCAAATAGGATCCAACAACTCATCAAAAAGATCATACATCATGACCAAGTGGGATTCATTCCGGGGATGCAAGGATGGTTTAACATTCGGAAATCAATCAACATAATCCACCATATCAACAAAAGTAAAGATAAAAAGCATATGATCATATCAATAGATGCAGAGAAAGCATTTGACAAGATCCAACATCCTTTCATGATGAAAACCCTCACCAAAATGGGGTTTGGAGGAACTTTCCTCAAGATAGTCGAGGCCATCTACCACAAGCCTAGAGCAAGCATTATCCTCAACGGGGAAAAACTGAGGGCCTTTCCTCTAAGATCAGGTACAAGACAAGGATGCCCAGTCTCACCACTTCTCTTCAATATAGAACTGGAAGTACTTGCGATAGCTATTAGACAAGAAAAAGAGATTAAGGGCATCCAGATAGGAAAGAAAGAAATCAAACTCTCACTATTTGCAGACGATATGATACTATATCTAGAGAAGCCTAAAGCCTCTACTAAGAAACTCTTAGAAACAATAGACTTATACAGTAACGTTGCAGGCTACAAAATCAATACCCAAAAATCTATGGCCTTCCTATACACAAACAATGAGGCAGAGGAAAGGGACATGAAAAAAAGCAATTCCATTCACAATCATGCCCCAGAAAATCAAGTACCTTGGAATCAGCTTAACCAAGGAAGTAAAAGACCTTTTCAAAGAAAACTATAAAACACTACTCCATGAAATAAAAGAGGACATGAGGAAATGGAAACATATACCCTACTCGTGGATAGGGAGAATCAATGTTGTCAAAATGGCAATACTCCCCAAAGCATTATACAGATTCAACGTGATCCCTATAAGTATACCCATGACATTCTTCAAAGAAATGGATTGAGCAATCCTAAAATTCATATGGAACAACAAATGCCCACGGATAGCTAAAACAATTCTTGGGAAAAATATGATGGGAGGCATCACCCTCCCCAACCTCAATCTTTACTACAAAGCAGTAATAATCAAGACAGCATGGTACTGGAACAAAGGCAGAGCCGTAGACCAATGGAACAGGGTGGAATATCCCTACACACAACCCCAAATGTATGACCATCTAATCTTTGATAAGGGAGCAAGAGATGTGAAGTGGAGCAAGGAAAGCCTCTTTAACAAATGTTGCTGGCACAACTGGACAACCACATGCAAAAAAATGGGCTTAGACCTTGACCTGACACCATGCACAAAAGTCAGATCAAAATGTATTAAAGACCTCAACATTAGACCACAAACCATAAGGTACATTGAAGACAAGGTCGGCAAAACCCTCCACGATATTGAAGATAAAGGTATCTTCAAAGGTGACACGGAACTAAGCAATCTAGTAAAAACAGAGATCAACAAATGGGACTACATTAAACTAAAAAGCTTCTGCACCGCAAAAGATACAGTGACCAGAATACAAGGACTATCCACAGAATGGGAAAGGACATTTACACAGTACCCATCAGATAAGGGGTTGATATCAATGGTATATAAAGCACTGGTTGAACTCTACAAGAAGAAAACATCCAACCCCATTAAAAAATGGGGCGAAGAAATGAACAGAAACTTTACCAAGGAAGAAATACAAATGGCCAAAAGGCACATGAAAAAGTGCTCTACATCACTAATCATCAGAGAGATGCAGATCAAAACAACCACGAGATACCACCTCACACCACAGAGACTAGCACACATCCAAAAGAACAAAAGGAACCGCTGTTGGAGAGGATGTGGGGAGAAAGGGACCCTTCTACACTGCTGGTGGGAATGCCGACTGGTACAGCCCTTCTGGAAAACAATATGGACGATTCTCAAAAAACTAGAGGTTGAGCTCCCATTTGACCCAGCAATACCACTGCTGGGAATATATCCCAGAGATGCAAAAAAGTATAATCGAAAACACATCTGTACATGTATGTTCATTGCAGCACTGTTTACAATAGCCAGAATCTGGAAAAAACCCGAATGCCCTAGAACGGATGACTGGTTGGGGAAACTTTGGTACATCTATACAATGGAATACTATGCAGCTGTTAGAAAAAAGGAGGTCATGAATTTTGTATTTAAGTGGATCGGCATGAAAAGTTTCATGTTAAGTGAAATGAGTCAGAAAGAGAGAGACAGACATAGAAACATTGCACTCATCTATGGCATTTAGAATAACAGAGTCGGAGACTAACACCCAAGAATCATAGAAATAAGTACCAGGAGGTTGACTCCATGGCTTGGAGACTGACCTCACATTCTGGGGAAAGGGCAACTCAGAGAAGGGATCGACAACTATAATGTAATCGAAGGCCATGCGGGGGAAGGGAGTTGCGGGCTGAATGAGGGCTAGAGACTGAGCACAGTGGCCACTCAACACCTTTATTGCAAACCTCAACAGCTAATTAGAGAGAGAGAACAGAAGGGGATGCCCTGCCACAGTGGCAGGGTGGGGTGGGGGGAGATGGGATTGAGGAGGGTGGGAGGGATGCTGGGTTTACCGGTGGTGGAAAATGGGCACTGGTGAAGGGATGGGTTCCCGAACTTTGTATGAGGCAAGCATAAGCACAAAAGTGTATAAATCTGTAACTGTACCCTCACGGTGATTCACTAATAAAAATAAATGAATTAAGAAAAAAAATAAAAAATAAATAAAATAAAATAATTCCCTGTTGGGGTCACAGCAGCCGGCTGATACCTTGGCCAAATCGCCCGCCCCTAGAAACAGGAGGAGGCTCTATTCACAGAGATCGAGGGCTCTGTGCCAGCACTCCACCCAGAAAGGCACTCTGGTTGAGGAGATAATGGGATGAGCGACCTGACAGTCACCACTTGCCTGAGCTAACACACCCAGTCTTGAGAGCGGGATATATAAATCATTAGCTAACATCTGTAATGAGTTCGGCAAGGCATACCTAACGAACGTGATAACCAGGTGTGCATGGTATGTATGCTGCCTTGAAGTCCAAGTATAAATATCCTGTGTGAGAACTAATAAAATGAGAGCTGCTTGACCTTCTGCTTTCCCTCCTCTGCGTGGTTCTTTCTCAGTGGCAGCGGGGAGTCCGGGGTGTGCAGAGGGGCGAGGCAGAGGCTTCTCCCCTCCCCACTCCCTCTTCTATCGGGAGTAAGTCTGGTGACTTGGGGGATCATATGATGGAAAGACGCATACACATAAACTATCGTGATCAGGATTATAAATCATTGTGCCTCAGAAATATTGGGTGCTAACTAAAAACATATGTAGTTAGTGCTAATTGGTACAAAATAAGCCAGCTATTGCATGCATAAGTGTAGTACTGAAAGCCAAAGAACATCAAACAAAATAAAAGGGAGCATGTCCCTGCCCTTTTTCCTAATGTCCCATCTCCCTTTATTATCTTATTATCTTGTAAGAGAGTCAGGATAAGAAGGCACCTGCAGAAGAAAAGGAAAAAGTGGAAGAAATGTAGTCTGCAGAGTCCCCTCCACGGCACCACAGGGTCAGGCATTGACCATTAGGACAGAGTTGAAAGCAAGTAGGTTAACAACTGTCAGGCGTGTAATAGGCTAAGAGCTTTATTGATGCAGCGGCCACTGCTTCCTTCTGTCCTTGTCTGTGCACTCGTTTCTTTCCCCCTGTCAATATTTCTCTAGCTGTAGTGCAAAAAAGTGTGCTTGGAACCTTGATCACACATCCTTGCCCACTTATCCTATCTCTTCTAAGGCATATTCTTGGCTAAGACTCAAATAAACCACCGAATATTTGAGTATATACATATGTACTAAGTGATACTCAAATTGATTGAATGACAATTTTTTAATCTTTTCATTAAAAAACATATATAAGGTAAATAAAAGTTGAAAAAGAAAAGCACCTCATGAATATAAGGAAAAGCTAGACCTAACTGATATTAAATTATTTTATGAAATAAATCATATTCAAACTCAAAATAAGATTTAAACAAAGGAAATTATAGAGCACCAAATTTAGAACTAATTACAAGTATGGTAAAAGATTTTAATTTTTATTTATTGATTTTTTGATTTGAGGGGCCACAGCTAACAATGCTCAGGGGATACTCCTGGCTATACTGTTGCACAGGGTTCCATACGGAATGTGAGAAATCAGACCTGCATCTGCCACAAGACTCTCCTTCCAGCCCCCAAGATTTGTGATTTTTAATAAGATTTTCTTTTCTCTTTTTTTCCAGGCCAGAGATTGAGCTTGTAGAACACTAATAAGGCAAGGTTTTCTTTTAAATGTTGTGTCAAAACAGAGCTAAGAAAACATAAAGTTCCTCAAAGGTTTATTTTCTGACATGAAAAATGAACTTTTATATAATAATTTAGAGTTCTGTGGAGAATGATCGTTCTTCCTCATGTGATAATAGATTTTGTTTTCTGGCAAGAGTGAGGCATAGAGTGTTTGAGGTGTGAGCAGAGACAATGTAAGTTTCATGAGAAGATTTGATCATTTCATAAAGCAAGGAAACTAGTGAACCAAGAGAGAGATAAAATATACAGGTAAAAGGGTAGAAAATTATAAAACACTATCCCAACACCCCCCCCAAAAAAAGGATAATTTGTTATTACATTTTTTTCCAAGATTTCTTAATTGAATCACTGAGATAGACCCTTATAAAGCTATTCAGGATTAAGTTTCTGACGTATAGTGTGGCAGTACCCATCCCTCCACCAGTGTGCATTTCCCACCACCTGTGCCCCTAAGTCCGCTCTCATCACCCCCCCATCCCCTTCCACTTTTCTTTCTCTCTCTTTGCTTCTCTCTGTAATGTTTAAAATATAAACATTTCAAACCTAAACAAATCAACTATTACAAGGTTAGAAATTACAACTACAATGTTAATTTAAACACATTGTATATAGAAAAAACAGTCAACTATAATATATGTTTTAAAGATAAATCAAGAGAGATAGTAGAGGAGATAAGACTCTTGCTTTGTGTTTTCCTGCTTCTATTGCTGGCACAATATAGTTCCCCCGAAAAGTGCCAGGAGTGGGCCTTAGCACCAATCCAGGAAAAAGGCTTGAGCACAGCTAGGTGTGGTTGAAAAAGCAAAACCTGATCAAGCAAAAACACAGATGAATCTCCTGAATTATTAAGACATGCTTGAATGCATGTAGCAGTATCAAATAAGAAATGTAAAAATCTCGATAGTATGTATTTTCTTTTACTCCTATTTGAAATGGAATAATAAAACTAATAATAAAAACATAATAATAAAAATATAATCACTTTCAATTTCATCCTGTTGTTCATCAATTTGCTCCAGCAGGTGCCAGCAAAGTCTTCATTTGTCCCTGTCTCGTGCTAGTGTAGCCCAGTGGCATCTGCTCGCTCCAGGAACACGAAGAGCACGTTGTTGTTACAGTTTTGGCATGTCAAGTACGTCAGGGGTAGCTTGCCAGGCTCTGCTGTGCAGGGGGAGGGGAGGGGAGAGGAGGGAGGAGGGAGAAAAAAAAAGGGTCCATGAAAAATTGTGTCGCTCTCTTCCAGGAGCTTTATTTTATAGTCAAACAAAGTTTTTTTTATATTTTTTATAGGTCAGGCCATGAGCATAATAAAGAGACTTTTTCATTAGTAAAAATCCTGGGTGCATATTGATAAATTCCCAAGCTTGCATTCTCAAGAGTGCAAAGCCAGGAGTTACCTGCTGTGCATATCCAGGTGTGACCCAAAAAAAGAAAGAAAAAGAAAAAAAATTCCTCAAAAACCATTCAATAAAATAATAAAAACTAATAATAATATGTCAGACTTGCATTGAAAATTTTGCCAACTGGAGCTATCTCCTTCATTATGATAGTATTTATGATGAAATTGGTACCATAATATATTACCAAACTATATAGGGTATCCTTTAAAATCTATTTTAATGGATACACTGCTTACTTTTCCCAGTAAAATTGTATAAATAGAAAATCTAAATGGTATCCTATTTAACTGTAATATACAAAATATCTTCATGTTATTTTATTGCTGAATTCCAGAGAAAAGTATTGAACATGACATCATTAATTTTATTATTTTTTAAGTTAAGATGCCAGATTTTTAATTTTTTCCAAATCATTTTATGCAATGTCATAACTTACAACATTCTTGATGTCTTAGCATTACACTTGCAGTTTGGCTATACTATACACATCATCAGAGGATATATTTTTCTAATGAAATATCTTCACTTTACCAAGAATAATTTATGAATTGTAATACACACAAAGCAAACTGGATTATTTTATCACTAAATTATTATTTATACTTTATTTCTTAATCTCAAGCTTTTTCCCCTTTCTTTCTTTCATTTTTTATTGAATCACAAAGCTTTCATGTTTGCATTTCAGTCATACAATGATTGAACACATATCCCTCCACCAGTGCACATTTTCCACCACCATGTCCTCAGTCAGTATCCCTCAAAGCCCCCACATTCTACCCAGTCCCCCTTTCTCTATGGCAGACAAGTTTCCTTCTTTCTCTCTCTACTTACATGCATTATGGCTTGCAATACAAATAATGAGAGGCCATCATATGTGGTCCTTTATGTATTTTCAGCACACACCTTCAACCATCATTGACTTAGTGATCCCTTCTCTATTCCAGCACCCCTCTCCCCCAGATCAAAAGGAAAGTGTCCAACTGTGGAAAATATTCCTGGCCCTTGTCTCTACTGTCCTTGGGTGTTGTCTCATTTTATGATATTTTATATTCCACAAATGAGTGCAGTCATTCTATGTCTGTCCCTCTATTTCTGACTCATTTCACTCAGCATGATACTCACCATAACCAACCATTTATAAGCAAATTTTATGACTTCATCTCTCCTAACAGCTGCATCGTCTTCCATTGTGCAGATGTACCAAACTTTCTTTAGCCAGTCATCTGTTCTTGGGCACGCGGGTTGCTTCCAGATTCTGGTTATTGTGAACAGAACTGCAATGAACATGCAGTTGCAGATGTCATTTCTGCTGTGCTTTTTGCATCTCTGGAATATATTCCCAGAAGCGGCATTGCTAGGTCATATGGAAACTATGGGAATTCCTTAAAAAAGTAGAAATTTAATGTCTCCTTTCTATAAACTCCTCAGTGCATTGTTAATTCTCAAACACCAGGCTTTTTTTTTTTTTTTTTTTTTTTTTTTTTTGCTTTTTGGGTCACACCTGGCGATGCACAGCGGTTACTCCTGGCTCTGCACTCAGGAATTACCCCTGGTGGTGCTCAGGGGACCATATGGGATGCTGGGATTCGAACCCGGGTTGGCCGCGTGCAAGGCAAACGCCCTACCCGCTGTGCTATCACTCCAGCCCCCCACCAGGCTTTTTTTTAACCAGGAATTTCCAATATCTTGTTCCCTTTTTTTAAACAACTGAGTGAGATCATCTGGTACTTCTCATCTTCTTTCTGACTTAGTTCATTTTTTATGACAGACTCAAGCCCATACAAGTTGTAGCAAACTAGAGTTTCTTCTTCTTTTACCTAATTGTATTCCATTGTGTAAGTTTTTCATCATTTCTTTATGTACTATGTTTGTTGTGTGCTTGTTTTTTTTTTCCATATTAAGGCCATTGTAAATAATGTATCACTAATCATAAATGGGTATATTTTCTTTCAAATTATTGCTTTTGAATTGCTGCTGTATATACCCAAGAGTGGAATTGCAGTCATATATCTACTCTGAATTAGGAATGATGTTTATTAATAAATATAGTAATAATAGGGGCTGGAGCTATAGTACAGTGGCATAATGTGTTTGCCTTGCCTGAACACAACCAAGATTAGATTTCTAGCATCCCATATGGTCTACTGAGTTTTGCCAGGAATGATTACTCAGTCCAGAGCCAAGAGTCACCCCTGAGTATCAGATGATGTGGTGCTCAAACACAAAGAAGAGTAATAATCTCAGTGATGCACTGTAGCACTGTCATCCCGTTGTTCATTGATTTTCTTGAGCAGGCACCAGTAACTTCTCCATTGTGAGACTCGTTACTGATTTTGGCATATGGAATACACCACAGGTAGCTTTCTAGGCTTTGCTGTGTGGGTGGGATACTCTCGGTAGCTTGCTGGGCTCTCCCAAAGGGATGGAAGAATCAAACCCGGGTCAGCCGCATGCAAGGCAAACCCCCTACCAGCAGTGCTATTACTCCAGTCCAATTATGTATATTCTGTCATATATTTTATATTAACAAAACTAAACTATAATTATCCTACCATACGGTGTATTTAACATTTTAGCTAACACACTTTATTTTGTACTACTTTCATTCGTATCATCAAATGTTATTACTTTAAATGCATACTATACATATTTGGTTTTTTAGACATGTGTTTGTCTACCGAAAAAATCTACTTATGTTAATAAATTATCTTCTAATTTGAAACAGAATAATGCAATTTATTTAAAAATACAGTCAGGAGCTGGAGTGATAACATCACCAGGTGTTGCTCAAAAATGAAGAGAGAAAAAAAATTAAGTGTAGTCATTGGCTACGGTTGTACATTTTACACTAAAATAGCAATGTTCTTATTACACATTTTTAATTTCAGTATTAAATAATGAAGAAACATGTGATTTCCTTTCCTCCTTTGGCTTATGTGGAGAAGGTCAATATCTAGAACAATTTACTTATGAATTAAAATATAAAATCTGCTGTAACAATAATTATTTTTAAGATAGACAGACAGATATTCTAATTGACCTTTAGTCATCTTTTTTTTTTGCTATATAATGATACAATTCTATGTATCCTGAAAGAAAAGTAGGGAAGAATAGGAAAGATTTCAACTCCTCTGTGTGTGTGTGTGTGTGTGTGTGTGTGTGTGTGTGTGTGTGTGTTGGGCCACACCCAACGGGGTTCAGGGCTTACTCCAGGCTCTACACTAAGAGACAACTTCTGGAAGACTCAGTGTGAAAAATGAGATGACAGGGATCTTGCAAGGCAAATACACTAACCACTGTGCTGTCTCTCCAGCCCCTCGGTTTTAACTTTTGAGAGTTAATGATGTAATTCTATAAGCCCAAGTTCACAACAAACTGCAGCAGTTAAGATACTGAAACTGATGCAAAAGCAAAAAAGTGGCTCAGTGCCTTTAGACAGGGTTGCCTCTAGAGCATTCCAGATCTCTTTTTAAAAAAACTGTTTTTGTGTAGTCTTGTATATTTATTGAAATCCGAATATTTTCCCATATGATCTCCTTTCACTCTATAAAGGCAGATACGTGTGCGCTTGTAATATGTTGTTTAAATGCCGCCAAATGCTGTAGCCTGCCTTTATCACTTACCACTTTGTGCTTTTCTTATTAGATTTAACTTACTATTGAAAAACCCAGGGAAATGTAGTGGCATATGGCAAGCAATAGATATAAATAATACTGTTTTTCTGTTTCCAAGAGCATTATATCTTTCTGCTTATAGTCAAGTCCCAACCTCCCTTGATGTTGCAGCATGGAACTAGTGAGGCAATTCATTCCTGTCTCTCCTCTCAAATTGTAAGAATGACTTCTTTATCTTATTTTTGTTTATTTATTTATTTTTGTTTCAGGCAATTTTACAGTAAACACTTTTACTATTGAGACCCTGTTCACAGACAAATAGAAAGCTTCAAGAAATAAAGCCAGGCACAGAAAACAGAGATTCAGTGAAATAAACCAAAGAAACTTTCAAGAAAGTAGAAAATACCCTTCTACATTGAGCGTACTTTGTGATTAACAGATGGCATTAACAAAAGCAGTATCATAAAGCAAGAAGTATTTGCGATTTCTACATCTTACTCCTCTCCATTGTCTTTTATCTATTGTTCATATTGAAACATTTTCATAATGCTTTCTCACTTCTTAAAGTTATTTACAAAAGAATATGTGACTACATGTGTCCTTCCTCAGAAGTCTTCTATAAAAATACAATGTTGAAACTATTATCTCTGACATAACAATATAGAATTGCTATTATTCTCTTTTATCATATGCAAATGTATAAAATATATATAAAAACATACACACAAAGATATTATCCCTCATATAACCAGAAACATTATTTGGAGGTTGCTTAAACTAACACTTTATAATGAATCAAATTGGACAAAAAATGACAATGTTAATGTTTAAAACTGGAGATGTCCTCTTGCAACATACTTAGTTCCTTTAAATTGCTAAATATGTATAAGTTCATGCTTATGTACTAGATCATAACACATTATGTATCCTATAGGAATCAAATTTTTACTGATAGAATAGTAATAGTAATAATTATAGTAATAAGATATATCCAATAATAAGTGGAAATAAAAAAGAGAAGGCAGGGGCCGGAGCGATAGCACAGTGGGTAGGGCGTTTGCCTTGCACGCGGCCGACCCGGGTTTGATCCCCGGCATCCCATATGGTCCCCCAAGCACTGCCAGGAGTAATTCCTGAGTGCAGAACCAGGAGTAACCCCTGAGCATCGCTGGGTGTGACCCAAAAAGCAAAAAAAAAAAAAGAGAGAGAAGGCAATATAAGAATGCAATAATATAATCTTATGACTGACCATAAGTAATAGTATTCAGGAAAATGTGTTGTTTGATATTTTTCTAATGAAATATCTTCACTTTTGCCAAGAATTTATGAATTGTAATACACACAAAGCAAAGTGGATTATTTTATCACTGAATTATTATTTATACATTACTTCTTTTCATTTGTCTTTTTTATTGACTGAAGCTTTGTTACTTAAAATACTTTTTTTATGCTTGAAATGTTATTAAACATTTTAGTTTACAAAGTTGTCCATAATACAGTTGTTTCAGGCACTCATACGCTGAAACCAATCTCACGACCAATGTGAGCTTCCCTTCACCAATATCCCCAGTTTCCTACACATATACCCCAAGCCTAACCATTTAGCAGACACAAAATCACTCACCTCCGATTACTTGTTATAACATATATTTTATATGTGACTTATTCCTTACATATAACATGTATCTCACAGTGGTGTTTAGGATTAAAGTCACTGAGGATTTACTGGGTGCTTGGGTGCTAGTTGAGTCTTGCTGTTTTCACTCAAAGGGCTTCTCTACAACTTTCTCCTTGAATTTATTGTGGTCCTACAAGGCTGTGAGTACTGTGACAATGCTCCTGGAGCAGTGGAACTGGGATGTTTCAGCATTTTTGCATCTCTTTATGATTAGCCATGGTGTTGTGAAGCTGGATCACTTGGATAAATGAGATGGGGTGGGGGTGGGGTGCTGGACCTCTTAGCAGTGTGGGAACCCAGTTGCCCACAATCTTAAGAAGGGTCTATAAACCTCAGTCCAGAGGTATGACTCACCTGGGACAAGTTAGTAGACTTGAGATTCGTCCTATGATACTGGCAATGGTGATTTCTCATGAAAATCATTTCAGTACAAGATCCATCACCAGTGTATTCACTTTCCCCTGCCAAGGAGCACGGTGCCCCTCCCTTATAGCCCCCCATCCACCATCACAATTATGTGGATCAGTTCTCCCATCCTGCCTCCTTTGATCCTTTACTGCTACCTTGCTGTGCATCTTTAAGTCCTTCATAGGAGAGAGATCACTGCACATTTATACATTATTTCAATGAGCTCAAATGATAAGCTTCCATCTTCTCTTACACATATTAAATTAAATGAATAGGAAGGATTTAACCAAAAGAGAAAGTATGTGTGGATATATGTATCATGGTTTATTAAGGTTAATGTAACAACTTTGTGAAATCTATGCTGTTGCTATCATTGTTGTTATTTTACTATTCAGAATAAAGTTTGCTCTCAGATACTTATGAGAAATGGTTTAGATCATTATTATAGATTATAGATCATTGATCTATAATCAATGATCTCTATAATATCTATAATATCTATAATCTATAATATCTATAATAATATCTATAATATCTATTATAATATCTATAATATCTATAATATCTATAGATATTATAGATTATAGATCATTGTGTAGCTATACATTTTAGCAAATCTTACTATTATAATCTAAGGATGACAAATAAAACAAATAGGACAACAAATGATGTCATATTATAAAATGAATATAATATATACAAAAAGGAGAAATATATCCAATGAAAAGATATGATTAATTAACCCATTCCATATGAAAGAAAAATTAAAGAGAGTGACTCAAATTACTTGACTATAAGAATTATAAAAAATATAGTTATCAAAGTGGAATGTTATTAATAAAGGAACGGATTAATACAAAACAGATGAAATTTAGAACAGAAATCTAAAGCACCCCTACATCAAACACAAACATATAACTCTGATAAAAAAAATTCTAATAGAAAGGATAGCATGTTAAACAAATGGTTAAAAAGAAAGCACATAGATGAATGGATAAATAATAAATTTAAATACAAATTTTAGCATAATTGAACTAAAAACTTATCATAGAAGGAAATGTCAAAAAATCATTACTATAACAAAGGAGAAAATCTGGCTGACCTTAGGTTAGACCATACAAAATACACAAAACTTTCTTGAAAACTAATACTATAAGCTAGAAAACTGGCTTTAAAGTGTTATTTCAGAAAGTTCTTAATTTTCATAGCAATTTGAAGTTTTGTCCCTTATGGAACCAATTTATGAAATCACAGCATTATCAAATTTCTTTGCTTTTCTAAAAGTTCCCCCAAATCAGAAGTCCAACAAATAATCCAAAGAAGAAATTTATGAATTTGATCTTATACCTAAGTGTTTTTTTAGACACCCCTGTTTACTTGTGGGCTGATTTCAAAGTTAAATAGTTTAAAGTTTATAAGGCACTGAATGATGGATGGTAATATTATTATTGTTATAGAATATAAAAATCTTAAGATTACTGAACCATATCACTTGTCTCTAAGAAAATATTTTTCTCTAAGACAATATATGTCTTAAAGAAAATATATCTATCTTCATAATATTTTAAATATTAAATTCATAAAATATAAAAAAGACCACACCTTCTATAAGATCATTATCTGTGATTTTAATGCCAAGATAGGACCAAGAAGGTACCCACAGAACTCCACATCAGGACTCAAGGCCTAGAGTGGAACGAACAGGATAAGAGACGGACTGAGTTCATCATGTCTGGCAAAACCATCAATGGTAACTCATAGTTTCAGAAAGCCAAATCTAAAAATTGGACATGGGAGTCTCCCAGTGGACAGTTCCACAACAAAATTGACCACACCATATTCAATCGATGCTTTTGCCTGACTAATGTCACTGTTGTCCCAAAATTCCAAAGGGGATCGGATCACTGTCTCCAGCTTGCAAAATTCTATGTCTCAGAGCGGGAAGAAAAGACTGCAAAGTTTAAGAAGAGAATGCCCAAAATGACCAACAACCGGGAGCTCTTTGGCACTATTGCGGCAACATGGGAAGGTGCCGTCATTGACAACATCAAGGAAGAATATGATCAACTGGTTCAGCCCCTCCATGACTGTTCGAGGAATGCAGAGAGTGAGAAAGCCACAAACAGCAGCCTTTCTTCGGAAAATCTCAAGCTCATTTGCCAATGTGGTTTGGCACGAGCCTCAGGCAATCACAAGCTAGTATCCAACCTTGCAATTCTGTGCAGAGAAGTGAAAAAGGAAGACTTCAAAGAGAGAAAAGCACCAGTGTTGGCTGATGCGGCAGAAGTCAGGAAAAGTATTCGCAACACTTGCTTCACCTTCACCAAATACAAGACTAAGATGACCACCCTCCAATGTCCCGATGGATCTATCACATCTTCCAGAAGGGCAATGGAGAGGATTATTCACAACTTCTACTCAGATCTCTTCAACAGCCACATCCAACTGCCCACATACCAAATTCCACAGGACTGATATGTCATTCACAGCATCCTCACTTCTGAAATCGGACACGCCATTTCGTCAGTAAAGACATGTACAGTACTGGTCCAGACAAGGTCAGACCCGAACACCTGAAGAATCTGCTGCCAGTACTCATCAATACACTGGCTCAGTTCTTCACATGCTACCTGTCCTAATGCAAGGGTCAGTCCCAGTGGAAAACCAGCAGGACCGTTCTGTTGTACAAGAAGGGAGGCATCCATGATATCAGCAACTATTGCCTAATCTGCCTGTTGTCCATTGTCTACATGCTGTTCACTCGAGTCATGCTGAATGGAATAGGAAGAACACTAGATGAAGGACAACTATGTGAGCAAGCCTGATTCTGAAAAGGATTCAGCATGATCACCCATATCCACATGGTGACCAAACTCATTGAAGTTTTGAAAGAGTTCAAGATGCCACTCTGTCTAACATTCATTGATTTAAAGAAGGCCTTTGATTCTGTTGAGACTAAAGCAGTCATCAAAGCCCTAGCCAAACAGGGCGTTCAAACTCAGTACATCAAGATCCTCCGTGAGCTGTATTACAGGTTTATATCCAGGATCTCACCATTCTACAAGGAAGTGAGCATTGACATAAAGAGAGGGGTTCAGCACGGTGAAACCATTTCACCGAAACTCTTCAGTGCCATCCTCGAGAATGTCATACGATGACTGGAATGGGAAGGAATGGGAGTGAAGATAGACGGTCAGCAACTCTACCACCTCTGCTTTGCTGATGACATTGTTCTAATAAAACCAAACATCCAAGCGGCACAAATGCTGGCCGACTTCAACTGCGAGTGTGGAAAGGTCAGACTGCAGCTGAATTTCACCAAGACAATGTTCATGAAAAATGAACTAATCCCTGAGGTTCCATGTTCCATTATCTCTTAATAGAATGGACATCTCCAAATGCAGCTGCTATGTGTACCTGGGTCGAGAACTCAATATGAGGAATGACTTGGTGCCAGAACTTAGCAGGAGGAAAATAGCAGTGTGGTACGCCTTCAAGAGTGTTGAAGATGTGGTTAAGAGGATGAAGAATCTCCAGCTTGGGACACTTCTTTTAGACTCTACTGTTCTTCTTGCACTAACATATACCTCAGAGACCTGGGCCCTAGAAAAACAGGACAAGAACACTATTTTGGTATCCCAAAGAGAAATCGAAAGAGCTATGCTTGGAATATCACATTTCACTCAAGTGAGAGAAGGAATCTGGAGTTTTGACCTCCGTCAAAGATCAAGAATTAGGGACACTGTCTTTTTGCCAAGGTGTCGAAAATCAGTAGGGCGGGACACGTAATGTGATTTAGAGTTGACCACAGGAGTAGAGCTGTTAGTGACTGGATTCCACGGGGTGTCAAAAGACCGTGTGGCTGCCCACCTACAAGATTATCAGATTTCTTTGTCAAAACATTGAATGAACAGTTTGAGGCTCTTTGTGTTCCTGGTGCGAGCAGATACCACTGGGCTACACTAGCACTCGACAAGGAAGAATGGAGACGTTACTGGCGCCTCCTCAAGCAAATTGAAGATCAATGGGATGACAAGTGACACATGACAATATTTAAAAAATACTTGCAATCTATTTTTAGATATCCCTGAAAATGACTCCATGCATGAAGCTCCTGCCTTGAAAGCATCACACTTTAGTCCTTACTCCTGCACATACGTTCTGAATGTCATCCTGGCTATGAAGCTCCGAAGCCTCTGGCAAAGTGTGCGCAATATCTGGGTATGAGTGAGCACCACAGCCATATAGTCCACAGTCATGTGTCCAGGAGAACCCCAGTCATCAATTAACAATAATTTAAAGGGAAGGAGGGAAGGGACATAGCATATGTCTGTTAATGACAAGAATATCTAATAAGCTCAAGTATAATTGCTGGGATATTTAAAGTTTTATGTTAGATCAATCGCACTTATTTTACAAACCAAGAATCAGAGAACAGACAGCTTTTTAATTCTGTTTGTCTTAGTTTGGATTTCCCTGCATTTACTTATATTTATTTTTTTTGTTTAAGATCAATTTATTTCTTTATTTTGCCCCCCCCCCATCGATTTCTTTTATTTTTACATTCAGCAGCACCAGGTGCTTACTTATGACTCGGCTTCAGCCATAATTCGTTTCACTGAGTAGAATTGCTTTGTACTAATTCTGATCACTTGCATGTGAAGAGTATTTGCATTCACAAGTGATGGCATGAAGAAATGATCATTAGAAGTCATATGATCCTAATCACTAAGTGTGTGTTCACAAAAGAAGAGTGCAGGGGCCGGCGGGGCTCTATCTCTCCTGCAGCCCGAGTTTGGTAGTCTTACTGTGCTTTCCCCACCCTGGGGAGGCTGATGGAGATGGGCAGGTGAAGGAACAAGTGCCAGACTGGTCAGTATCAGTTGCAGTTTATTCCAATCTCCGTTCCCGTTCTGCCTCTCTCTCTCTCTCTCTCTCTCTCTCTCTCTCTCTCTCTCTCTCTCTCTCTCTCTCTCTCTCTCTCTCTCTCTCTCTCTCCCCCTGCTTCTCTCTCTCCCAAGCCCCGCTCACTTTCACTTCTTTTGCCTTGAGCTCTGCTTCTGTGTGTGCCACTGTGCTCTCTTCTGTCTGTCTCTCTGTGTCTGTCTCTGTATTCTCTCCTCTGGTCTCTTCCCACCACTCTCTGTCTCTGCTTCTGAGTCTTCTTCTGTCTGTGTTGTCTCCTTCAGCTCTGTGTCTTCCTGTGTGTCTTCTGTGTCTTCTCTTGTGTCATCTTCTTCTTCTGTCTCCCCCTCTTCTTCTTTCTCCCCTCAGTGCCCCCACTGTCTTAGTTTATATAGCAAATTACATAGGGCAGTAGCTCAAAGGTGGGTTTAACATTAACAAATCAACAAAGAAGGGTAAGACCATTTCTTGAGGAGTTTAACAAAATCTCATTTAAGGAAATCTCATCTAAGGAGATCTGCTCAAAGATGGGTCCAAACAAGGGTGTGTCAGAGTGTGAGCTAGTAATCTGCTTAAATAGTTATACTTACTATAACTAGTATATAGTAAGTATAACTATTTAAGTCTACTTCTAATATTTCTAGCAATGTCATTCTGTACGAGCATAGTAAAAGATAAATCAGACTTAAAATTTGGTTCTTCCTGAGGACATTCACTATATATTCCAGACCACAGTCCTCAGGCCAGGTTAGTCTTCCTAATCCCAGCAGGGTCCTAGTCTCGTCCTTACCTTTGGATCATGACAGCATTGTCCATGATCATGCCCTCAACTTGTAGTTGAGTATTGTGGTGCTTTGGCCTGGCCCATTTTGATGCCAGGGTAGCTCACAGCTTGCCCTGGGTCCACTCTGTCCCTCGTCAGGACCCTGCTTTTGGGGTGCTATGAACTAAGGGCAACTGAGTCTAGAAAGCAGATGCCCAGGAGTAAATATTATTGGAGTCAATCAACTCCCAAGTTACAAAGCACAATATTAACTGTTTTCCTTTGTCCATACAGAAAGGGCATTGCTTGAAGGTAAACTATGCAAAAAACACTAACAATTTCAGAGTCCTTAGAAGGATCTGATCTTACAAGATAACTGAATCATCAGGGAAAAAGTGATTAACTGTTTGGGAAGGAGGGTGCAGAAAAGAGTTTACAGGTAAACAGAGGAATGGGAGTGTCTCCAGAGCACTTAAACCTAAACTCCTTGTGGCAAGGGAGGAAGGACAAACCAATGTTATCCTACACACTACTGCTTCACATCTACATTTTATCTTTCTAACATCCCTACATAGTCACTTAAAATTGAGCTAAAACATTGGTATGTAAATATAATGAATATTTTGTAGTAACTATGAAATATCTGGCATTTAGATGAATTTAATGGACTTATATTAAAATTAGAGGATTTTACACATTTTCTCTTGTTTATCTTATGTCTCCAAAACATTTACACTAATACATCCTTCTTTAGACATATTGGCGCATTATTGTTTGGCAAAACATAATAAATAAAAATAATTTTGAATAGATAAACTAGACTCTAGTAACTCTAATGGTTATTAGAATAAGAGGAGTAGAGAGAGAATTTCCTTCTTGCCACCCTTCTCTATTCTCTTTATTCTTCCAACCAGGATTATTTTCCAGACAATTAGTTGGTCCCATCTTGTGTTCTAATGCAGAATTATTATGATGATACTAGATATGTTATCAAAAAGTAAAAATACCAATTGTTTATAAAATACATTAATATCATTCTTGAAGTATAAGGTTTTTGAGGATGCTGACCATATGTGTTTCTTTCCCCATGAGACCACCTCTTGTCTTTCATTCTCCAATCAAATTGAACTATTATGTTCTCCATGAAATTGGGCTATTTTCAGATTTCATGCCTCTGAAAATATACTTTTGTCAAAATGAAATAGCTTTCCCCCATTCTTTTCACTTTTATAAGCATCCTTGAAGATTAAACTGAATGATCATTTTTTTCCATTTAGGCTTTTTCAATTCTCTAAGCTTAAATTGATGACTTTCTCTATCCTGCAGCATTTTTAACTGTTGTTTTTTAAGATATAATTTTATGCCTTATCCATTACAAGTATTTGTTCCTATTTTGCATTCAGTTCTTGACACTAAACTGATACAAAAGATGCCAAAAATATGATAAAATCTTTGTACTCTCATTAGGAAAAAAAATTCTAATAAAATGTTGATACTACACGGATTGAAAAATAATTATTTTCTTTTTATGAATTAAAATCATAGATAATATAAAATAGAGGTATAACAGTTTATAATAAACCATAATTGAATCATTGTGAATAAGAGGTGCTGATAAAGATACTTTTGATGTCAACTAGATTCTTTATAGAAATAAAAAATATTTTTTTCAAACTTACAGGGAATGTATAGAGTCATTAATATCAGCTCCTTTTTAAAACACTTCTCTGAGTCAACATAGCCTCATTTTATTATAAAGTAATAAGTTTTACAAAATAGAACAAAACTTTAATCTCACTATTGTCTAAATTAAAATATTTGTTTCACAAAAGTTTGCTTGTTTTTCAAAAAAAGGAATTGAAAAGTAATCAAAGTCTATATTCAATACTCAACAAAGATGATCAGAAACCTATTTATTGTCAGTGCTCCACAGGTCAACAAAACAGTATAGAGAGATAGAGTGTGGAAATGAAACATCTCTAACTATATAAGAAGATTTGAAGCTATTATTCTGACCTGACAATAAAAAAAACACTGAATAATACACCAAAAGACAAGAAACCTTTCTGATCCTTCAGAAAAAAATGAAATCATAGAGCAAGTCACTGACCCCCAAATAGAAGAGACAAATAGAATTACAACTTGTTGGAGCAGAAATTCAGGAGTATACATTTTTATAGAGACTATGGCTGGGTTATGAAATGTGATAATACATTTGATAAATTAATTGAGATTCCATGGGTACAAATATCTAGAGGACTAACCAGAGTGTTATTTAAAATAGAAGGATATAGAGGAACACTTAATGCATATTAAATGCTCCAAATCTTATCATCTGCAAAGGTTTTGCATTGTCTGTTTTCAAGCATATTACAGCCTGGAAATAACAAAACTAAGGAGAGAGTCAAATATCAGTGACTTTCATGTCAAGGGTTCAGGGGATGGGGAGGAACAAACAGAGTAAATGGAGCATTTTAGGATATTGTAACTTGAGTTACTTTATAAAGGAAAAGGGGAGTTTTGAGTTATAGAATTCATCAAAGAAGGAGTACCGGAGCTATCAAAGGATAAACAACACATGTATTCTATCCATCTATTATTGACCCTGAGAGAAGAAATATGGAGCTAAAGGCTGGTTAGTGGATTACTGTTGCCTAATGCCAAAGTCCATTGTCCTTCCTGTTATGCTGTGGCCATGGTTTAAAGAACCATTCATCCTGGTTACACCACAAGTATTGTTCTATTAGTTCAACTCAGGCACAAAATATATGATGTTTGAAAATCTTCCCCTCAATGCACACTAGAGTGAATTCTGTACCTTCATTTGATGTCATTTTTGGGAGTCCCTTAATTCTGTGTCTGCTGTAACAAGAGCAATGGGATATGGTATAAAAGCAGGCTTTCATGGATGTATTTTTTTTCTGTGAAAGCATCAGTAGGTGCAATACAACTCTGCCTCATTGCCTTTATTCAAGGCTCCCTGGAGAATTGTACTAAGGGTTACTGAAATTTGCAACAACAATATACTGGGTTATTACACACGTTCTAAGAGTCAGTGTCTCATCTTTTCAGATCTTTTCAACCCTACGAAGTATGCAGTCAGTCATCCTCTACCTTCATAGTGAAACAACCATTCCCGTGTCATACAGCTTCTTGGGATCCCCTCATGAAATTCTGCTCTCTCCCACAGCCACAATCCTGTTTCTGTAGTGAATATGTCAAGAAAACTCACTTTATGCTGATTTCCCAGCAGCCAACTGTTTTCTCCCAAGTCTGTGCTCTCCATTGGTATCACTATGCATGAGTATTAAGATGTGTATGCAGTGACTCCAGGTCACTGCCTATCTTATTCCTCCATCCCCCATTTCCCATTTCCTAAGTCCTACCTTCTCAGCTTCCAGCTTTGTGCCCTCTCTGACTAGGATATTTTTTTCTCCAACCTTCCCAGGTTAACTCTTCCACATTTTCTAAACCTTCCAGATCTTGAACTCAGCATAAGTGCCTTGTTCTGGGTGTTAGCCTATCACATGGTCCAGAATCTCTATTATGTTTTTTTGCAGGGTGGATATTGGACCTTGGTTTTCTTGTAAGGAGACTTGGCTCTTTCCTGCAATATAAGCTTGAAGGGCCCTTAGGTCTCGTGAATTATTTGTTCTGTTACTGAATATTAAAATAAAAAACTTAGAACAAAGGGGGAGGGTGGAGACTTGCAGAAGATCCAGATTTGGTGACAGTTGGAAATGATATATACACTCACTTCAGATCAGATAATTTCAGCTCCTTATTCATTCATCATACTCTTCCACTTTGTGCCTGAGCTAATTACTTGTCTTGTACCCAGGGCCTCTCCTTGGACCCGGTTGTGAGTAACAGGGCAGGGGGTGGAGGTGGGCACAATTTTCTGGGTTGGTACAGTGACTTATCACTTGACAAAGATGACACCGTTTCCCTTTCCTTCCTCAGCGTGTGTCTCCCTCCATAACCAGCTACCTTACTTGTGAGAATTTTATTGATTCTTCCATGGCAACATTACTTATCTTGCCACTGTTCAGAAAAGCTCTTGTGTAGGCATGATTATTACATGCACTCTATTTTTTCTTTCAATATTTATTTGCTCAAGAACACTTTCTAAATTGTAAATTCAATTTAAATGTCTTTTTCAGGTACCCCCCACCAAATAAAGAGAAGGCTCCTGTAATTCGTGTATGGGTGTGTGTAGGGGGGGGGTTGGGGTGTGTTTGTGCATGTATAAGGGACAGTTAACCCTCGAACGAAAGCATTTTAATTTTGATTTCAGAAAATTTTGAAATGCTAAACCATCCTAAAAATGTTATAAAACAGTAACTGGAAAAATAACTTCTTGTAAAATCTTATGACTTCAGACCTTTGAATTTAAGATTAAACTACTCATGGGAAATCAGAAGAAAATTATAAATGCCATGTCATTTTATAAGATATTGGTTTATATTCACACTGTTTTTATAAAAAAGTATTCAATAAATTTGTTTCTCCAGTTTAATGATAATATTTATAATTTTCCAATGATCTTTAATCTATGCAAATTTAGTTAACATTTTAAACTAATAAATCATTTAAGTAAAGAAAAAACAAGATTCATTGTACATCATTCTAAAGAGTACAATTATGAGTAAATAGTTTTTACGTAAAAATTCTATTAAAAAATCTATATATCCTATTTCACAAAATTAGCACCACGACTGCATAATCATCATGCTCTGTTTTTAATATGGGTGCAAATTTTTTACAAACCTTCACATAATGGTCTCATTCCACTTTTTTTTTTTCCAGCAAAAAATCAGCACACAAGCTCCAACAATATGCAGTGAAATGTAGTATATAAATACTGCTGTATAATTATACTATGCTAAAAGGAGTAAATGTGACATTGATTTAATAAGAGTAGCTTAGATTAAAAGAGAGAAATTTAACTTAGTTGTACAGACATCACATGCAGATGTTCTGCCATGGTTTCCTGTGTTCACGACCTGATTTCCATGGATGTGGGTTTAAAGTGATTAGAGATTCTTTTAGGGGAGAGACTCTCCAAACAATAATAGTGAGTTTTGTTGAAATATTGTATGCAATCAAAGTGAAAGTAAAGTGAAATTTATTAGTTACACAGGCGGGGGGGACTTAGGGTGGGGGGGCTAGGGGCGTGGGGGGATTTGGGGTGTGAGGGGGCGGGGTGGAGCTATACTGGGATTCTTGGTGGTGGAATATGAGCACTGGTGAAGGGATGGGTATTCGAGCATTGTATAACTGAGATTTAAACCTGAAAACTTTGTAACTTTGTAACTTTCCACAATAAAAAAAAAATAAAAAATAAATAAATAAAGTGATTAGAGATTCCTGGGTACAGTTGGATGTCCCTCATTGGAATAGATTATCACCTAAAGGAATTCTTGCTATCCCTGTTCACTGAGCGTCCTGGGTTGCAACAGCTTGAGCAAGATGACATTCCTGAGAAAGACTTTATCTAGAATTCCATATTGGCAGTATTTTTCTTTTCCAGCTCCTTGAGATTTTTCTTGGTGAACACAACTAATCCCCACTAGCTTTGAGCACCTTTCTCATAGACTATGACTCCTTTCAAAAATAAGTTGCACTTTCCAATTAATTGACAATATGTTCAGCCATCTTAACCTGCTCACAGCCTCCCTCTCCTTCTCAATAACCCATGTATTTCTCTTGGTAATGTAGTGAGCAAATGCTAACATGTAAGGGTAGTTATGCCATATTCTTGTTAAAAATGCTTTAGAGGTTATCCCCTTTCCTTTGTATGAATTGTGATTTTTGATGCCTGGAAATTCTGGTATCGCTTTTGTTTTCCAGTCTTTCTTCGAAGGCCCCATCATATTCTTTTTTTTGGCTTGGAAGATTACGCTCTTTCATGCTTCTTCAAATATTTGTATTATTTCCTAGCTGGAACATATATTTTCTCTTTACTCCTCTGACCATGTAACTCCAGGTGCTCATACTCTTTTCACACTTTCTCACTTAAACTTTTGTATATCGCCAGGTCAAAGTTATCACACTTTTTTTCTGGAAAGGCTTTCTCAAATCCCAGCCTTGCTAAGGTCTCATTTATATCACTGTATCCTGTTTTCCCGTTGTTCATTGATTTGCTAGAGTGGGCATCAGAAGCATCTTCATTTGTCCCAGCCCTGAGATTTTAGTACCCTCTTCTTACTTGTCCTTCCCAATGTTGCAGCATTGTAGGCTCTTTCTAGGTTAGGGGAATGAAACTCATCATTGTTCCTGTTTTTGGTATATCAAATACGGCACAGGAGCTTGCCAGGCTCTGCGATATGGGCAGAATACTCTCGGTAGATTGTCGGGTTTTCCGCAAGAGAGAACTAGATAATAAGAGGTTGTGTGGCCACAAATGTGGCTGCACAGTTTTAGGAGCTTCGTTTTATAATCTGTGGATCTTGGCCGTTGATGGGATTACACTGTGCCAGAGGCAGCTGGGGGTGTGATTGCCAATCTACTGGGAAAAGGGGGATCTGAGTGGAGGAGGCCCAGTCTCTATCAGAGAAGGCTTGGAGATCTCAGCCCTGGGTCCCACACACATGGGTTCCTCTGCCAGTTCCTTTGTGAATGAGGCTCATCCGAACGTGTGGAGAGAAGCCTTGAGCATGGCTGTGACTGGGTTCCAGAGGTCTTTGGCTGCTGCCAGGGCTTTGTTAAGGGCGGGGAGGAAAACTCATTCTGTCCCCCTCTGATGGGCCCCCGTGAAGACAACCAGGTGTGGGAGCAACACAGAATCTCCTCATTTATATACTTTATTAATATTATAAAATAATTTACTATACTTAATTATATGTTAATTAATTATATGGACTGAAGCGATAACACAGTGTGTAGGGCATTTGCCTTGCATGTGGCTGACCCAGGTTCGATTTCTCCGTCCCTCTCAGAGAGCCCCACAAGCTACTGAGAGTATCCCACCCACATGGGAGAGCCTGAGAAGCTACTCATGGCATATTCAATTTGTCAAAAACAGTAACTACAAATCTAACAATGGAGATGTTATTGGTGCCTGCTTGAGCAAATTGATGAACAATGGGACGACAGTGCTACAGCGCAATTATATGTTAAGCATCTTACTTCTTGAATAAATTTAAATTTTCATATGTGAATGAACTACTACTAGCTTTTAGGGAGCTTTGTTCTAACAAAAAAATAGTAAGTCTCTGTGGCTGTTAAGTGGATAATAAATCCTACTGATAGCAATATAATTTTGAATGACTTATGGAATTGAAGATCATGTCAATAATTTTGATAACTACCTGGTTATCTTCCTGTTGTGCTTATATTGTTTTCCCCCTTTCACACACACAAGAAATAGTTTAGTAGTATTTTTGTCAATTCTAGAGCACACTTTATTCCACTTCCCTTTGTCTCATTTATTTCCTATTGTTAATGTTGCAATGACGCAGAACTTGCATATACTATGTGACACTTACTGGGAATTGTATACATTTGCTTATGACACTTTTTGAACACTTGATTTTGATGTAAAAGAGACATCACAGTTTCTGGCAGTTTTTGGTGTTCCAAAGAGTAGTACTATTAGCAGTGAGGTTAGCATATAAGGGCGGATCTGAGGATCAAACTTCAAGTCTCTTGCTTACAATGCAGGTGTTTTTTGCCCTGAGATACATTTGAATTCCTCTTGGTGGTATTTTACCCAGGTTGGCATAATTTTCCCTTTGACAGTATATAATTATTTGAGATTAGAAAAAAAGTCTTAAACATAAATACCTCTCAAGTACAAAATATCAAACCTTAATAGTAGCCTATCAGAAATATAAATATAAAGCTTTGGGATAATGCACATCTTCTCATATAACATTTTAAAATACAGTATTTCTCTCTCAGAGGTAAATAATACTTTAAAAATTATGGACCATCTAAGTAATGAAGGCAGTTTAAATATAGGTTATACATGTAAAAACAATAGTTTGAACTCACAACTATATTTTAAGCGACATAATTTTTATGCCAACATAACATTTATGATCCTTGAGATTATTTTCTTTTATATTTCAGAATGCGGTTACTTGAATGGAGTAAAATAAAACTGTGTGTACTGTAATGCAACTTTCATGCTTTGAATTAATTGTAGTGATATAATAACTTGAAAATTAAAAATAGAAGAATGGAGTGATACTAAATCAGGCAGGGTTCTTGTCACATGACCAACCTAGGTTTGATCCCTGGGAACTAAATATGGTCTTCGAGATCACCAGGAGTGATGAAATAATTATTGAGTCAGCAAGTTTTTATTTCTCAAATTACTGATAGTAATTCTTGTGAAAATTAAATTTGACTAAACTTGCTATCAAAACATATTGTCTCATTTATTTTCTATATCAATGTGTTATATTTCAAGGATCTTTCCAATGCCAAGTTATATTATTTTTATTTACAAGTGAAATCCATCAATATCTATACTGCTTTCCAGTTTTATTGGAAAGCCCAGCAAGTGTTATGATTTTTACTTATAGGAACAAAAGAAATTCATTATATTATCTTTAATTCCTAAGCTTCATAAACTTTATGAACTAAGCTGAATAAAATTGAATGGTGAAGTATTATGCTTTTGTTGTGATGTTTTAACTTCAGTCCAGTGATTCTTAGCTTTTTCAATTCTAATTTATTCTTTCCTGTACTATTATTCATAAGAGATTTACCCTTTATTTTCTTTAAATAAATTCATGTTTCCTTTCAAGAGCTCTTAATTATTTTAAGTGCACATCTTTAGCTTTTTATTAACCAAGCAATTTGTACAGAAAGCTATATGATTCATATAATTCCAATGTTTTCCTTAACCAGAAAGCCTGTATTGAACCATCTTGTTTGATCTTGGAACAACCAAGTTGCTCCTAAAAATTCCCAGCCTTTCATGTTGTAGTCGGATACATTCCTCAACAAAACTTTGTGTTTTGTGCAGTTATGTAGATTTAGCAATGAAGTAGATACAATAGACACAGAATCCTTTTTTCCTTTTTCTTTTTTTTGGGGGATCACAGCCGGCCATACACAGGGGTTACTCCTGGCTCATGCACTCAGGAATTACTCCTGGCAGTGCTCAGGGGACCATACGGGATGCTGGGATTTGAATCTGGGTTAGCCGAATGCAAGGCAAATGCCCTACCCACTGTGCTATTGCTCCAGCCCCAAGACAGAATCCTTTTGATCTGATTTCTGAAGATTTGATTTCTCTCATAAGTTAATTTTGTTGAATTGATATCAAAGAGTTAACATTCACAGTATTACCCTAGCAGCAGGGAAACTCAAAAGGTTAAAAGTAATTTATCTTTATAAAGTAATCATGAAACTCATTTCTATTATTTTTGTTCATGATAATAACTAGGGAGTTGTTTAATGCTTGCAAATCAAATACTATAATTAAAAGTCAGACCTAAGGCTATGATCTCATAGTTAGTAAAGTCACCATTAGAGTAATGCCAGGTTCAGGGTTACTGCACAAAGGGTTCAGCAATTTCCTTGTACAAAGTCAACCCAGATTCTACCTTCAGCACTATATATGGTATCCTAACCATTGTCATGGGTGATCTCTGACAAAAAACCAGAATCAATATCTGAATATCACTGGTTAACCCCTCCTCATCCAAAAAAAAAAGTAGACTCATAACTCATATAAAGAATATGGATATATGAATATACAGTTGGTGGTAAGTAATAATAAACAAGTAGGTTTCTAGATATTTCAACTGAGTGTTTGCTAGAAATTCTACTTTCGCATAGAGGAGGGATATTACTGTGTAATATTGTAATATAAGCATTGGACCTCCAAATTTCAGTTTCAACAAAACTATAGTTTTAGATATCTTATGTGTGGTAAATATTTAAATTTTAATTAGTAGGGCTTTTTGATTTTTGTTTTGTTTTGTTTTGTTTTGGGGACATTGCTCAGGATTACTCTTGCCTCTGAACTCAGGGCATCAGTTCTAGCAAGTTTGGGGGACCAGCTAGGGTGTTTGGGATGGGACCTGGGTGGGCTGTGTGCAAGGTAAACACCATATGGGCTGGCTGTACTATTGCTCTGTCTCCAACTACTAGTATTAACTATTTGAGATTCTCTACAAATCATTAGACAGTACTGACTTTTATGAACAATATGCCTTATTTAACATTTTTTAAAAGTTTTTCAATCATTGGTCCCTACAAAGTCTCCTTGTCAAGCTGTATTTACCAGGTCACTCTCTGGAATGACTGAAAATTATGGTAATTATTAGAACTTACTTAAATTGCAACTGGGTTTTATGACTCAGATATTTGGAAACAAAAAATAGCATTGGTATTTAGTTTTGGAAAATCACTCAAGAGATTATAATACTGGTACTAAGATATGAGAAGGATGGTATGCAAGATAATGAATCACATTATCAATGAGTATTTTAAGCAAAAACTGGAAAGTATAGAGTAACATTAAGGGTCAAAAATAAAATGCCATTATAGATATAGCCTATTATCTAAAATTACTTCTAAGGAATAGAAGTTCTTAGAAGTGGCAGACTACTGAAGGAAGAGAATTGTCATAATGCTTTAAAAAACCTGAAATATATTATCACTGTAAGAAATTATAATGGTGTCTTCCATAGAGTTCTCAGAATGAAAAAAATAATAGTCTTAAAGTATTCAGGAGAGAAACTAATTGCATCTTCAAGGTCTTTCCCCAACCTATAATTTTATGAATGCTTTATTAGCTTTAGTCATATTAAATAAAAACTGTCATAAAACAAAAAATAATTTCCTGGTCATGGAAATTACATTTTTTACTCATTGTACTTTGTCTTTCTGACAACTTCAGAACAATAGTTGCTAACACAATCACACAAAACAGTATGATGTCATGAAAAAACAAAGTTTCAAAGTTACTTCAATGTTTAAGATATAAATTTATCATGAATTTTATTTAAAATAAAACTTTAAACATATTGAAATATATGTGCGTACTATATGTTCAATTTAACTGAAATTTGTATGACATCACAACTAAGTTAAATGTTTAATGTTTGCAGTGAAATCTTGTGCACTTTTTTGTAAAACTGTATTCTAGAGACTTGTACATCTAGCAGAAATTTATTGGAAAATAATTGGAGTTTGATTGAAGTTATTTTTTTCCACTAAAAAAACTACTTTCTTTTTTAATACTTTGATTTTACATAAAATTTGTCTATGCTGTTCATCTACATATAATATTTTTGGACAACACTCCTTTTAAATGATTTGTTCAACTTAAAGAAAACTGAAAATGCAAATATTTATGTACACTTGCAACTATGGGAATTGTAAAGTCCTTGACTAAAGATTTTAATAGCACATTTTGTATAAGAGCAACATATTAATTTTATATACACAAAAGCATCATATTAAATACCCATGCTGGGCTTAAATAAGCCAGCTGTTCAATATTATTTTTAATGTTTCGTAAAATTAGTCATGGATGAATGTATTTGAGAATAGGTTTTTCAAGCCAGTGGCTTCTATTCCTCATTATTTTTCTTTATTCTCCAAATTCAGTGATTCTTTTTGTAATTCAGAAGTTTCATTTGCAAACAGTTTAATATACTTTGTTAAAATTTATGAAGAAACACTCATCATCACTAAATTAAGTTATAATAAATTCCTAATAAGTTAAGTGAAGAGACTTTAAATTAGAAAAGGAAAGCCACAAACTTCCATTTCCTGGTCAATCAATAACTAGTGATCCTGAACAAGAGTTTTATGACCTTTGGAAATTGTATCCTATTGGTAATTATAATGATGCTAATAAAGTTAGACAATCTCCATTTAATTCGACCTGATGATAGAAGTAGAATTAAATATTAAATTAAAGGATGCAATTAGGAATTCAATGAAGTGCTTTAATTTTTAGAAGTGAAAAATCTGTTTAATACAATGTTTTATATTTTAGAACTCATATCTAAAGAAAACCAATATTAAACACAATGAAAGGGAAAACCAGGGTATGAAAAGAAACAATAAATAATTTGTAAATATATTAACACAAGAATTTAAGCATTATGGTGAAAAACTTAATTATCTTATTAGATATTTATAGATATTTTTATTCACATGTCAGTGTCACTGTCATCCCATTGCTCATCGATTTACTCCAGCAGGCACCAGTAACGTCTTTATTGTGAGAGTTGTTGTTACTGTTTTTGGCATATCGAATACACCACAGGGAGCTTTCCAGGCTCTGCTGTGTGGGCGGGATACTCTTGGTAGCTTGCCGGGCTCTCAGAGAGGGGCGAAGGAATTGAATCTGGGTCGGCTGCATGCAAGGCAAATGCCCTACCCTCTGTGCTATCACTCCAGCCCTAATTCACATGGAAATAAATATTTTATTTTAAAACATTTTATATGTCAAGAAAAAGATTTCTTTAGAATCTTTTATCATTAGAAAACTTTATAATAAAAAATGCACCTTTATAAATTCTTATGATTGTCTAAAAGCCATAGAAAATTATTCCAAGTCTTTGACCATTTGATGTGTATCTGAATATTTTCACTGCTTTACTTCTCTTAGCATGGGGACTGCTGATAAGGGTGACATTAATTTTATGCAAATATACATTTTCACTTCTTATTTGGAACAGTTTTGTCTATTGTTCCTAGAATTATTTTGGCAGAAAACTCGTAGCATTGTACAAGATGTGACATTCTAAAGGGATCTTCTAGGTACAGTCACTTTGCTGTTCAAAAATTGAAAAATAGAGTCATGCACCCATTCACAATTCACTGGGTCTGCTCACATCTGTGTCTGCATTTGACCACCCTGCAGACTAGGGGTTCATGCCAGCTGATGCCAAGTTTTAAATTTCCCAGTCAGGGCCGGGAGAGATAGGATACTGATAAAGGCTTTTGCTTTGCAAACAGGTGACCTAGGATTGATCCCTGGCATTCCAGGGGGTCCAACAAGGATTGACCCCCGGGTGTGATGGAAGGAATTGGGAAGCTGCAGCTTGCTCTCTTGCAGCCCCACTGGACTTAACAGAAGTGCTAACTCCACTCACCCCACACATGCCATAGACCCGTGGGGTTCAGAGTCCTGATTCAATAAAGAATAAGCCCCTGTTACCTAAATCAGAGAAACTCGATCTGCACCTCTCTGTCGTACTCAGATATCAGATATGGTTCATGCTCACGAAAATCACGATCACAATCATGAAATCCCGTTGATCGTCAATTTCTCGAGCGGGCTCAGTAACCTCTCTATTTATCCTTTCCCTGTGATCTTAGAAGTCTCTGTAGACTTGGCTCTCCCAAGGATGTCACACTGGATGCTCTTTCAGGGTCAGGGGAATGAGATCCAGCTTGTTACTGGATTTAGCATATAAATGGGAAATGCATAGGAAACTTGCAAGGCTGTCCCATGTGGGTAGGAAACTCTCAGAAGCTTGCCAGTTTCTCCCAGAGGGAGAAGTAGGCTACAAGATATCTCCTGGGAACTTGCTTTTAAGTCTCTGGATGTTGGCCTTGATGGGATTACACACACCTGGGTTCCTCTGCCGGTACCTTCATGCATGAGGCCTGTCCGAAGGTGTGGAGAGGGGCTTCGAGCATGGCTGTAACTAGGTTCTGGTGGTCTTCGGCCACCGGGAGCTCTGCTCGGGGTGGGGAGGGAAGCTGGAGACCATCCCCTCCGAGGGGACCGGGGAAGACATCCAGGGGTGCAGGCAAGAGACTCTGCTCATGAAAATGGTCTGAATAATACAGGCATAGCTCTCATTAAACAATAAGAGCAATAAGGCAAAGGAAGTCAGTTGCACTGCCGTCAGTGACGGAAGAACAGGCATCAAAATTCTTAGGCCTGGGGCTGTAGTGTTAGCACAGCGGGTAGAGCGTTTGCCTTGCAGGCACGGCCTACCCAGGTTCGAATCCCAGCATCTCGTATGGTCCCCTGAGCACCGCCAGGGGTAATTACTGAGTGCATGAGCCAGGAGTGACCCCTGTGCATCGCCGGGTGTGACCCAATGATTGAAAAAAAAAATTCTTAGGCCTGGTTGAGTAGGATTTGAAATTCTCTGAAATGGCAATGGGAATAGCAATTAAGTTATCAGTGGCAATGGAAATTAAGCAATCATTGGAAGAGAAATTCAATCAAAGAATTGATTCACAACATGAAAGAATCCATACAAATGGAATTGCAGGAACTAAAGAACACAATAGCAAGTCATAGCAAACATATGTTGAATGCTGAGATTCTTCTTAGAGAATTTGAAGACAAAATACAAGCTCGTACCAATTGAAGGGGCAAAAGAAGTCAAAGGAGAGAATGGAAGATACTTAAAGGAAAATAGCAAGAGAAATAATCCCCAGACTACAGGCATGCCAAAGGAGGAAGGTAGAGGAAGGGGAAGAAAACTCAGAACCTCTCCAGCTTTTGGAGAAAGGCTTCTGAATAGAATCAGGAGGTCTCAGGTAATACCAAACAAAATACACTCAAACAGGACAACACCAAGACACACTGGACACAAAGTCTAAAGAAATATAAGAACAAACTGAATAAAGAAAGAAACAAACTACCTAAACCTTCAAGGGCATTTTTTATTGGGGAAATTGCTTTTTGTTTGTTTGTTTGTTTGTTTGTTTAGTATTATGAGCCTCACCTGACAATGTTCAGGGGTTACTCCCAACTCTGTACTCATGTACTCAGGATTCACTCCTGACAGAGCTAAGGGTATGCTGGGACCTTATCCAGTTGACCGTATGCAAAACAAACATCCTACCCATTGTACTATCTCTCTTGGGGAGATTCTTAATTCCTATTTTAATACCCACATTTTGAATTGACCATTTTAGGTTTTCTATTCCCTCTGTATTCATTTTTTTCATCATTTAGCACAGTTTGGGGCATCTGACCAGAATTGAATAGTTAATTCACTATGAAAATTTTCTTCTCTTTATAGAACAAGATATAATTAGTAGGACTGGAGCAATAATACAGCGGGTAGGGCGTTAGCCTTGCACATGGCCGACCCGGGTTTGATTCCTCTGTCCCTCTCAGAGATCCCGGCAAGCTACTGAGAGTATCCCACCCACATGGAAGAGCCTGGCAAACTACACATAGCATACTCGATATGCCAAAAACAGTAAAAACAAGTCTCACAATGGAGTCATTACTGGTGGCTGCTTGAGCAAATTGGTGAACAACAGGACAATAGTGCTACAGTGCTGTTGAACAGGGTAAACAAGCTTAAGTGGAGATGAATGAGTTATTCTTAGTGGAAGCAAATTGTGAGATGTGTCATATATTGAGAGATGGTTGTCTAGCAAGAAAGCCAGTAATATTAATACAAATGAGGTAAGAAAGCAACAAATTATTCTTAACTGAATATGTGATTTAGGTTAAATTACAAAATTGCAAAGTAATTTAATAATCACACTTTATAAAAATAAAGATGATCTGTCAATGTTGGTAAAATGTACAGCTATATTCTAAAAGATGAAAAAATAATTGGATTAAAAGAACCTCAGGTAATGATTTTTATTTTTAATTCCTAAATATAAAACAAGGTATAGTTCTATGGGATAAAATTTAACACAACACTGTCTATAGCACTGTCTCCTGTTGCTCATCGTAACGTCTCCATAGTGAGACTTGTTACTGTTTTTGACATATCGAATACACCACAGGTAGCTTGCGAGGCTCTGCCATGCAGGTGGGATACTCTCGGTAGCTTTCCGCGCTCTGTGAGAGGGACAAAGGAATTGAACCCTGGTCGTACACGTTCAAGGCAAATGCAGCTTCCACAGGTGCAGTGGAAGGAGAGCTATGTGGGTGCTTGTTATTCACTCGGGTAACCAGGGTTTGATTCTTGCCTTCACATTTAACATAAATATCCTTAAAAATAGTTTCTTTCATCCTTACTGAGAAATAAAGATTAGACATATAAAAATAGTATGAGAATAAATCAAATTGAAAGCACTTGGAATGAACAGCACAAAATGAACTTATGTTGTGAAAGTAATTTTGATTCTGCTTTTGCTTCCCTGATTTAGAAATTTGACTTTGTCTACTCATTTCTATTTATGGTTTACTCTTTATCTTATATTAGATAACACATCTAAAATATTGCACAACTAGTTCACTAACATACTAACATATCCGGAACTAGGTGCACTTTAACTCTCATTAGTGACCTTATATAATTTCTCACATTATTTAACATATTTTATATTGTACAATTTTGGATTATTACATTCATTTAATCCATCAGTAAACATATGCCAGTAAAACTGTGCTTTAAAACATGTATGCAGACTTATGTTCACTGTAGAGCTAAGTACAGTAATCAGGACATGGAAACCCCCACATGTCCAAAAACAGATGAATACATAAAGATTTCGTTGTATATTAAGTGATATACCATTAAAAGAATGGATGTGCGGAGATTGTGCAGTTCTCTTCCTTATAAAGTGGAAGATCCTGTTTGGTAAAAACTAATCAGAGGGAGGAAAAAGCACCAAATGAGCTCACTCATATGTGATGTACAGAGAGAGTAAAAACAGGGCAATGGGCAGAATCTAATAACAAAAACCCCAAAGGTTGATTCTATAAATCTCAGATTATCAAGAAACCAAGGGAAAGCGGAGGTTGGGTGGTGGGGAGACTAGACTGGAGGTGACATAAGGAAAATAGTTTAGAACTTCTGGCTACTTTGGTGGTTGTAGGTCTAGTAACTTTGTAGGTCAAAACTATGAAGAGCTTCATGGCTGACGAGATAATCCAGTGGATAAGGTGTTCCTCTTGCATGCATCCAAGCTAAATTTAATCTCCAGCAACACACATGGTTCTTCAGGTACCACCAGAAGTGATCCTTGAGCACAAAGCTGGAAGTACATCTTGCGTATAGCTGGTGTGGCCCAAAGGGGAAAAAAAAAGAAAAAAAAGAACTAAAACAACCCAACATTTGAACTGTTATGAGCATGTTACCTGAACTATAATAAAAATAAATACACTAAGAGAACATGAATAGTCTTTTCTATTTTGCACACGTATAAGCTTACTTATATTGTAAGGCTAGAGTCAGAAGGAGTCATGCAGTTCAAGGTAGAACTCATGCTAGACTCACACACACACAACAAATAAAAAAAAATCAAACATCTACTTTGGAAAAAATTAGAGGCATGGAAACTAAATGAAGTAAAAAATGAGATATCTTCAAAAATAGGCAAAGATTAAGAGTACTCGTATTGCTTGCCATATAATGTCAGTCCCCAAGAGATCTTAGCAGTAAAATGATTCCATTTACTAACTGATCTACTATATAAATTTTAAATAATGTTTACTTACAAAGAATTGATTTCCACCTGAGTGGGCGAATCAATGAATCAACTGTTACTAATTTTACTTCTTGTAACTTTGGCTAGAGTCTGTGATTTGTATTTATAATGCATAGACATTTCAAACACTTCAGATCTGCCTGTATCTTGAAAAAAAAATCAAGTAATGCAACACCTTGAAAAGTATGTTTTTTTCCAATAACACCTAAGATCATTTTATCACTGTATCACTGTCATCCCATTGATCAATGATTTGCTTGAGCGGGTGTTTCAATTATTTTAGAAAAATATAAATTGAATATATTTTCACAATTTAATCTAATAGTTATTTTGCCAGTATAATATGGTTCTAAATATGCATTATATTAAAAATTCTAGAAGAATGCAATTTTTTTATTTTAAAAGACATGCATGTGGCAGAGAAGTATCCATGTACAACTTTTCATACAATATGAATAGAATTTGAAAAACAATAGAGTTATCATATAGCGAAGATTGGAGAAGCAAGGAAAGTTATGAATATGTCTCAGTTTAATTCTTCTTGAGTCTCTTCCAGAAACATTTACACAAAACAAAGAATTTTTATGGATGTCATTTAATAAATTATAATAAAGCATCAATAAATCTACTTATGTGTTTTGAGAGAATTGCTTAAATAAAATTTAGTATTAATATTAATCAATATTAATTAATATTAAAATTAATATTCTAATGCAATTAAAATTAGGCTGGAGAGATAGTACTGCCAATAAGTCACTTGCTTTGCACATCTCCAATTCAGATTTGATCCCAGACATCACATAATATCTTTGATCTCTGTCGTGGATCTACTTCTTAAATTTGTGATCTTTATTTTAAAGTAATTGAATATAGATAAAACATATTGCACTGTGCAAACTTAAAATCTGAAAAAGCTAATTTGATACTTTCATATTATATTATCATATGGTAGCAATATTTAGTACCCTTTATCTTTTTTTTTTGTTTATTGGACTATTTGTATTCTAGTCAATTGTTTTATATATATATATTTTATATATATATATACTTTTTGTTTATTTGCTTTTTGAGTCACACCCGGCAATACATAGGGGTTACTCCTGACTTGCACTCAGGAATTACACCTGGCAGTGCTCAGGGGACCATATGGGATGCTGGGATTTGAATCTGGGTCTGCCACATGCAAGGCAAACGCCCTACCCGCTGTGCTATCGCTCCAGCCCCATCAATTGTTATATTTAAGAAGGGTGAAATAATGTTTTTAATATACATTACATATGCATTAAATATTGCATTGCATTAAATATTTTTAAATATGCATTTCATATTTATAAACATAAACCAAAATTAAAATGTTTGCCTCTCGGGACCAGAGTGATTTTACAGTGATTAAATGATTGCAACATAAAAATAGCGTGTATGTAGTATGTAGCACAGGGATAAGGTGCTTCTTGCATGGGACTGACCTGGGTTCAATCTCAGGCACTTGGGGCCCCTCCAGGAATGATGCCTAAGCACAGAGACAGGGTAAGTTCTGAGCACTGTTAGGTGTGGTCCCAAAATAATAACAATGCACACACACACACACACACACACACACACATGCACACATTTCCACCCCAAAGAGGTTATATTGCCATTTATGATTTATTAAATGTATGGACCAGTATTGATTTAAAATCAAGTGGCAATATTTTTAAAAGTGCATTAATTTGCTATAACAATATGATAATAATCTTGATTAAATGCTATTTTCTTTCTTAAGAAATCAAACAAAATATTTTAAATAATTTTAACAATGTTTTCTTAATTTTCTTGAAAATTTTACTTTATTCTGCCTAGAATATTACTAGAACATTCAGTCTTGTAACTGATCACATACTTCTCTTTGTCTGACATAACTGACTAAATATTGCTTTCAAACCCTTGTTGGTATGTCTGATTATATGATATGACTTATGTATACAAGACACAAGCTTGGCTCCATTTTATTGCCTTACCTTGATTTTCAATTCTTTTACTATAACTTATCTGTCATTTCTTTTTAAAAATACATTTTAAAAGATATATAGCAGTTTAGATTTACAGGACAAAAAGCTATAATGGTATATAGAACATTCATTTAGCTCATGGAATTATTAACACATTATAAAAATCTATGTTTGTCAAAATTAATTAACAAAAACTAGGCTTTTTGTCTAAAGTCTAATTTTCATTCATATTCTTTGCGTAGGTCAATTTCAAGATTATATCTTTGGTATGATACTATACATAATAATCATATGTCCTTGGATTCTCTTGGCTGTCATAATTTATCAGACTTTAGTTTGATAGTATTGATAGAATGAGTGTCATGTACTTTGTGGAAGCATTGCTTTCTTTCTTTTTTTTTCCAGTGCTGGAAATCGAACCAAGGGCCTCACATATGCAAGACTATTGTTTAAACCACTGAGCTACATGCTGAGCTTTAATTAGATATTGAACAATGATTTTCTGATAAGATTGGGCTTTGTGTTATTCAAAGGAAGATAATGTACCATTTAAGAATACCATGGAATATTGGCAATGTTACCTGAATGACTTCTTTCACTGAATCTTGCTGGAAACCTAATGAGAAATGTCTAGGCTCCAGAATAGTAAGGGAAAAAAAAAATATATATATATATTGCTTGTATGCTAACCAATTGGTGGTTTTCTTTCTATTCTGTTTGAATATATTTAAATTGTACTCTACATGTTTTGCAGAATTGAAAAAATAAATGATGAACAGTGGAAACAACGTTTCTCAAAGATAGAATGAAAGGTGACAGAAAATCAAAATGATGAAACTTGAAAAAACTATGTAGAAAGAAAACAAAATTCTATAAATATATAATTATATTTATTTTAATTATTATTATCAATTAACTTTTAAAATTAATTTTTGGAGGGCTTTCCAAAAATACTCAGGAGTATCAGTATTTACTTCTGGAAGTTTTTCTGCCAAAATGAGGAAGCACCCAAATTTAGTTCTTCTTGGTTCCTAAGGTGCTTGGGATTAACTAGACTACCCCAAGTGCTGCTTGGGTACCTTCAGGACTAATCAAAGATGCAAAAAGGCTAGGTAGAATTGGTGTGGAAGCAAGGATAATTTTCATGCAAGGCATGTATTTTAACATCAGTACTATCCGATTGGTCCCTGACCCACTGTTACCTTTATATAAATAAATATATATACTCTTTATATAAATATAGATGTATATATGTATACCTATATATAAAGTGGATATGAAGTACAGATATAAAAACATGTAAATAAATATATTTTACATCAGGTATATATAAAGTAATATAAAAGGAGTTTATATGGACAAAAAGAGGAGGAAAAGCTAGCAAATTTTAACCATTAAACATAAAAGGGAAGAGGAAGTTAACTAAGAGTACAGACTAATGTCCACTATGACATCCTTACAAAGTATTTCTCCATGGCTAATTTTAAAATATATATATTTATAATAAAATATTGTTTTCACCCTTTGCTCCTCCACTGGTATAGACTTTCTTAAAAGTCCTCAAATTCTGATGTGGTTATGATATTCATCATAATAAATTAATCCCTTCCTCTAGGAAACTATAGTAAGAGACTGGGTGAGAGAAATCCACTATTTGTCAGTTTAAAATGAAAAATAAATATTGGCTTTGGAAGTGATTGGAAAAGTAAAGAAGAAAATATACCTCATTTTGCTAACTATTTTAGAACAAACAGCAATAATGGGATCTAGAAGAATCACTAATTATAGTTATCATTATTATACCTATTCCTTTATTATGCTTGTGAGGGGGGAAAAAAACAGACACAGAAAGAATGAGATGTTTGGACCAGTGATACAGGAGGAACGCTAAGACAGAGGGTTTTTTTAAAATTTTTTTAAATTTTATTGAATCACTATGAGATAGTTACAAGCTTTCATGTTTGGGTTACAATCTCACAATGATTTAACACCCATCATTCCACCAGTGCACATTCCTCATCACCGATATCCCAGGTATACCCCCCTATTTCCACCCTCCCCCTGCCTCCATGGCAGACAATATTCCCGATACTCTCTCTCTAATTTTGGGCATTATAGCTTGCAACACAGACACTGAGAGGTCATCGTGCTTGATTATCTACTTTCGGCATGCATCTCCCATCCCAACTGGTTCCTCCAGCCATCATCTTCTTAGTGATCCCTTCTCTATTCCATCTGCCTTCTCCCCTCTGCTCATGAAGCAGTCTTCCAGTTATGGGGCAATCCCCCTGACACCCAATGTATCTACCGTCCTTGGGTGTCAGACTAATGTGATGTTACCCTACAATCCACAAATTAGTGCAGCCCCTCTATGTCTGTCCCTCTCTTTCTGACTCATTTCACTTAGCATGATACTCTCCATGTTTTTTCATTTATAAGCAAATTTCATGGCTTCATCTCTCCTAAGAGCTGCATAGTGTTCCATTTTGTAGATGTACCAAAGTTTCTTTAACCAATCATCTGTTTTAGGGCACTCGTGTTGTTTCTATATTTTGGCTATTGTGAACAGTGCTGCAATAAATATATAGGTACAGATGTCATTTCTACTGTGCTCTTTTGTATCCTTGGGATATGTTTCCAGAAGTGGTATTGCGGGGTCATATGAAAGCCCAGTTTCTAGTTTTTGAAGGACTGTCCATATTGTTTTCCAGAAGACAGAGGTTTAAGGTGTGTATTTGACATGGGTTTAAGAGATGTGTCATCAACTCCTAGCTGTGACACTAAAGCCAAGGTTTAGGTGTTCTACTTCTTTAAACACATGCCATAATATTTGGTTGGGGATTTGTGTGTTGGTTTGTTTTTGCTCTCTTTACATTTCAAAGATCTAATACACAGGTCATGATCCAGAGACTCATAAATAAATCTTGTAAGAGATCAACAAGCTCCAGAGATTTTTCCAGTACCCTCTGAAGGCTGAATCATCTGGAGAAATACGGAATGGGATGGGTGAGCCCAACACGGAGCTCCGGCAGCTGAAATCCTCCACACCCACAACCACATTCCCGGCTGGACTCCACTGCATGGGAAGATGCTCAACCAGAAATTAATCTATTGAAAAACTCAGGGATTCCAGTTTTGTGATTGAAATGTCCAGGCTTTCACAGAGTCTGGGATGTACTACCTTTGCTAATCTCCCTGTACTTCCAGAAGCCCCAGCAAGCACGAAATGCCACAAAGCCACCACCTCATTACAAATTTATCTGCGGCTCTGCCACCGCCTCATAAATTTTGGACTTCCTGGAGCACTGTTTGGCCTCTCAAACTCTATAACACTAATAAATCAGAAGTAGCACATCAGGGGCTGGAGCGATAGCACAGAAGGTAGGACATTTGCCTTGCACACAGCCAACCTGAGTTTGATTTCTCTGCCCCTCTCCGAGAGCCGGGCAAGCTACCGAGAGTATTTTGCCTGCACGGCAGAGCCTGGCAAGCTACCCATGGCATATTTGATATGCCAAAAACAGTAATAACAAGTCTCACAATGGAGATTTTACTGGTGCCCCCTCAAGCAGATCGATGAGCAACGGGATGACAGTGACAGTGACAGAACATCAGAGTGGATGGGATTGTAACATTGAAGGCAACCAATATGAATCAACAAAACATTAATACAGACTGCTTAACCTTTAGCAACATCTTAATAACCTCTTATACGAGGGCTTACTGGCTTCATGGTGAGTTACAGTAATCTTCACTAACTTTAATCTAAGGAAACATTTTTTTTTATCATTCCCTTAGCAATTTATTTATAACAAGCAATATAAAATGAATTATTGGGGGAGGCTTAAAGGGTGGTTGAGAAAATAGGAAAATAAGATAATTCATCCAGTAAAATCCATGGGTAGCTACTATGTAGAGTTGCAGGTTAAATATCAAGAACATGATTTAGGATATTATAAATAAAATAAGAAAGTCAAAAGATAATTTCAACCCAAACTCTAATTCCTTACTGTGTTTCTTCCAAAAGGAAGAAATCATGCAATTATTAAAAAAAATTCTGTATATATTTTATAATATAGATCACATTATTCATTTATTTTAATTCATAGTCAATATTACTTAATATAAGAAATTTTACCTAAGGTATTCATGAGAAATAATATATTATAAATAATTATTTATGTAGCAAGTAAGTAATTCAATTGTAGAATGCTTATGTTGCATCTGTGACGTTAGACTCAAACCCTTAGACCATAAAAAGTGACAATAATGATTAATAAGGTTGAATCCTGTCCTCAAAGAATATCTTTAAAATTTCCTTAAGTTCTTTGAAATTTATTTTTTATTTTCCTGAATATTCATACTTTTTAATATATATATATTTTGACTTTCTTATTTTATTTCTAATATTCTAAATAATGTTGTTGATATTTAATTTGCAACTCTATCCAATAGTTACCCATTGATTTTACTGGGAGAATTGTTTTATTTTCATCAATACAACGTGGTTTCATTTTAACACTTATTATAGCTAAATACATTTAAATTTTGAAATATTTTTTCCCTAATGGAGCTGGGAAGCATGCATTCAATCACATTTCTTAAAAAAATTCTTCAGAGAATGATATTTATAAATATTTAATTAATCTTAGTATATAAATAAATCCCAGTATATAAAGTCATTTCTAAGACACAGATCCTAACATACAGACCAAATACAGGCACCTTGTATGTTATCAAGGATTATAATTTATGTACATATAAGTCAAATAAGTCAGTTCTCTAAGGACTGGTTTTGATGTGCTTTCGTGAAAGTCCATGTATTCCATACAAACAATCAGTCTCAAGTATGGACAAGATAAATTTGGTTACAAAATAGAAGACATAGAATGTACTTTCTTTCTAAATGGCTTATATTTCCTTTATTTTATCTGAACCATTAAAATCAAAGTAAAATTTCTTAATGGCAATCAGTAAATAACTTATTTTTAGGCAAGTTCCAATCCAAAAAATATGTAGAATATATTGATGACAATTTACTCCATGGGAAATTTTAAGCACATTTGGAAAAAGTAATACTTAAAAAGATGAAATCTATTGCCATTTAATAAATAACTGTGGGATTGCAGTTAATCAGAAATTCTTTCTATACATATAAAAGAACTGAGTGTTTATGTGCAAATATTTTTATACATTTATTCATATTGCCTTCCTAATTTAGCAAAGCTCACAAATATATTTCATAGCATGATATATATGCTCTGAATTTCTTCTAAACTGTGCTTTGAATTTTTAATGTATTATTTAAATTATAAGTATAACTTTCCTATAATATCTTACATTTTTTTGCATTTTTATTTCATTTTCTTAAAAAAGAATAATAGTAATGAAATCCTATGGAAATCTAATTTTGAGAGTTGGGTCTCAGTTCTTCCCAATCAAATCAGTTGATTTTAACATATAATTCACTTGTAATGTCATTACACTTTTGACACCTTTATAATGCATTCCTAGATGAAAAATAAGACAAAAAGGCAAGTTACTTTACTGTGCAATGTTTTTGGAATTATTTTTTTTCTTTTTGGGTCACACCTGGCGATGCACAAGGATTACTTCTCGCTCATGCACTCAGGAATTACTCATGGTAGTTCTCAGGCAAACATATGGGATGCTGGGAATTGAACCCGGGTTGGCCGTGTGCAAGGCAAATGCCCTACCAGCTGTGCCGTTGCTCCAGCCCCTGTTTTTGGAATTATTATAGTTTGTTCTTAAAGTCTATTTCCTACATCCCATCATACTCCCCCTTGATATTTTACAAAACAGTAGAAATAGAATGCTATTTACTTTCTTCATTTTAAGCCCCCACCTCCACTTTATTTCTCAACTATAACTTTATTGTTTGGAATATTAATATTTGTATTTAGTAGCTGTCTTCCTATCACAATCATAACATATTAACCATATTTAATGCAGGCACTTATTCTGTATTACTCAGTGGGAAGTCAGGATGGTGATGTACCAAAAGGGTTAAGTTTAACAAAAAGTGCTAATTACCAAGTCTGGCAATAAGGCAAATATGAATTTATACCCTAGTGGTGCCATTTATTTTCTTCATGATCTTCAATAAATTTTTCATTTTAGTTTTGGGGGCACACATAGATGTCCTCAGGGTTTACAATTTGGTCTGCATTCAGGGATCACTACTGGTTGGGCCCAGGGACACAAGGAATACTAAAGATTGAACCTAGATGCGCCATGTCCAAGCAAGAGCCTTACCCGCTGACACCATGTGGTTCTTGAGCACCTTCAAAGGTGAACTCTGAATGCAGAACCAGGAGTCAACCTGAACACTTCTGAGACTAGCTCAACAATAAGAGAAGAAATTAAGTAGGGAGGAAGAGAGGGAACGAGGAAAGAAAGAATTGAGGAAGGAAGGAAGGAAGGAAGGAAGAAGGAAAGAAGGAAAGAAGAAAGGAATTAAGGAAGGAAGGAAATAAGGAAGGAAGGAAATGAAGGGAGGAAAAGGAAAGAAGGAAGGAAGGAAGGAAGGAGGGAAGGAAGGAAGGAAGGAAGGAAGGAAGGAAGGAAGGAAGGAAGGAAGGAAGGAAGGAAGGAAGGAAGGAAGGAAGGAAGGGAGGGAGGGAGGGCGGAAGGAAGGAAGGAGCGAGGAAGAAAGAAAGGAAGGAAGGAAGGAGGAAGGGAGGAAGGAAAGAAGGAAGGAGGGAGGGAGGGAGGAAGTAGGGAGGGAGGGAGGAAGTATGGAGGGAGGGAGGGAAGGAAGGAAGGGAGGGAGGAAGGAAGGAAGGAAGAAAGGAAGGGAGGAAGGGAGGGAGGGAGGGAGGGAGGGAGGGAGGAAGGGAGGGAGGAAGGGAGGGAGGAAGGAAAGGAGGGAGGAAGGAAGGAAGGAAGGAAGGAAGGAAGGAAGGAAGGAAGGAAGGAAGGAAGGAAGGAAGGAAGGAAGGAAGGGAGGGAGGGAGGGAGGGAGGGAGGGAGGAAGGGAGGGAGGGAGGGAGGAAGGAAGGGAGAGAGGGAGGAAGGCGGGAGGGAGGAAGGAGGGAGGGAGGGAGGGAGGAAGGAAGGAAGGAAGGAAGGAAGGAAGGAAGGAAGGAAGGAAGGAAGGAAGGAAGGAAGGAAGGAAGGAAGGAAGGAAGGTTGGGAGGGAGGAACTTAGAGGAAGAGAGAGAGAAACAGAAACAGAGATAGAGACAGAGAAACAGAGACAAAGAAAGCATCAGAAACTAAATGTGTTGAAAATATAGTGAGATGAGGCTGTGGACAGATGAGGTGGAATAGAGTGATTTATGGAAAGAGGTGTAGGATTTCAACACTTCAGTTTAGGTGCAGGGGAAATAGCTTCTCCTATTAAAAACATAAGAATTTTCATGCACCACGTAAGCTCAAAAATCTAGCTATATAATAAACTGGAAAAGGGTTCTGTAATTATATAATGTAAAAGAAACCCTCACTCACCACTGGTAGTAATGCAAACTGTTTCATCTCTATTGAAAATAGTGGAGAGTTTTTTCAAAACATTAAAAATAAGACTACCATAGCATCCAGTCAGATAGGTATCTATTTCAGAAAACACAACAAATGCTCAAACACACACACATACACACACACAATACACATGCACAAACAACCATATACACACAAAAGATATGCATATTTATGTTTATCCCAACAATATTTATACTGTCCAAGATTTGAAAACAACTCAAATCCTAAAGACAGATGAGTGGATAGTGAAGAAATGATGCATAAGTGATATACATAAATATAAATATATAAATAATATATATGCAGTGGAATAATATTCAGCTACTAGGAAAGATTAAGTCTTACCTTTCATACACTATGGATTATGGATCGAATTGAAGAGGGTAATTTTCAGTAATATATGACACAGGAGGGAAGACAAACATATAATATGCTTCTCTGGTGAGGCAGAAACAAGTGAAGGGGACATATAATATTTTTTAAAAAATGATCAAAACTTAATTTTTGATGACAAACTGAGACTAGTAAAAGTAGTCAAAAATGGGGCATAGGCTTGTCAAAGGGTTGAACGTGTCTGTGGACTATGGTACAGAGATATTTGCACTTTGGTGGTAGCAATGGAATGGTAATACTTTACTTTTATAAGATATTAATGTATACAATTCCTCAACTTCCCATTTCTCCAATTGAACAACAACAAAAAGCTCAGACCTATGCTTGAATGCTTTAATATTTACTGAGAAATATGTATGTTTTCTGAAAGACTGTTTTACTTATATTTTCGTCCAGTGATTCTTTTTGAGGGTGGTACTTAATGTGTTCACATATCTTCAACTTGCAGTTACTTACCACTCTTAGCCAATCAAGAAGTTTATCATTTTGTCTATGGTAGAGGTGTCTAAGAATATATTCAGGCCATTAACTATATATATGCATATATATATGAATACATGTGTATATATGCAATTTTGAGACACTCTTGTGCATCTCTCAAAGTCTTGAGTCCAGCCATGTTTACTTCAAAATCCTGTTATTCTAAATAGTTCATATAAATTATAATGCCCCCAACAACACTACACTATATCTCATAGGATTATTTGTGTTGATTGTCAAATATTTGTCTAGAATTTTGCTCTTGGAGGAATAAAGGAATAAGAATCAGGAGAAATGACAAGCTATAAATAGCTACTTATTCCATGCAGTAGCCATGTACTTAGTAGCAATTCCATGTAGTAGCCATGTTCTTATTACATGTAGTAGCTACTTACTCGAGTAGTCAAGAAAGAAAGTTAATATAGAAACTGCAAAGAAAAAGAAAAGAATTTAAAAAATATATTGTATACTCTATACCCGAACAAATGTATGCTGATGTCCCTCTGTATGTGCATGTGTTTGTCTGTGTGTCTCTCTGTATATGTATGTGTGTGTGCACACATGTGCATGCATGCAGGAGCACATGTGGGTAGGCATTTTTGTAATGCACTTTGGAGGAGTTTTAAGAATATCTGATTTTGTCTGTTCCTTTCCTAGATATGACTGAACCAAAGGCTCAACAGAGCCATTCCATTTGGATCACAGCAGGGGAAGGGCATCTCAAAGACAATAGCACCTAGGAGAATACAAATAGCCTCTAAATCTCAAAAGTTCAATTGTAATCACCATTTGCAAGAGCAGTTTAAGATATCAGCTGCCATTGAGGTGCATTCACTTAAGGGGACATCAAAGGAAACCAGAATTTTTACCACATCATGATTTATGGATTTGGTAAAAACACTTGTAATTATTTCCTAAAAGCACAATGATGACCAAAGATGCATGAGACTCACCAACTAAGAAATGCCTGGGAGTACACAGCACTTGATCCTTTTTTGTTGATGAATTCTCAAGTGCATTCTGGTAGTGAACAGATGAAAATGCTACCCTTCACCTGACTGGAATGGGGAAAGCTATATTAAGAAAACTATTACCATAGAAATTAAATATTTTTCTTTCAAATTCTTGGACACAAGAATTTTCAAAATGGATAAAATAGTTGAATTAGCAGTTCCTCATATAAAACAGTATGTAAGCACATGAAAAGACAGTCAGCTTCATCATCATTAGGGGGATGTTAACTAAAACTACAATGAGATGATACTTCACACTTTAATTTGCTTTGCTTTGATTTGCTTTAATCAAAAGAGAGGAAATGGCATATTGTAGCCAAGGATGCAGAGAAACAATCATTCTCCTACACTGATATCAATTATATAAGCTGATGAAGACCTTTGGCAATTTTTAAATAAGCTCAACATGATCACCTGCCCTAGTGATGCTATGCTATTTGGGAAAACAGAAAATAAACAGGAAAGGGAAAGAAAAGATGTGTGTGTAACTTTATCACAGCATTATTAATAAGGAAAGCATTATATCATTACCATTTAAATGAATAAGGTATTTGTGATGTCACACTGTGGAATACAATTTAGCCTAAAGTTACTGTGACTTCAATCCTCAGAAGTGTTTTATTAGGCACAAACATTTTTTTGGCGGACTGGGAGTGGTGGTGGAGGGATGCTCAAGATTTACTTCTGTTTGTGCACTCAAGGATCATTCTTGAAAGGCTCAAGGGACCATCTTGGGGGGCTGGGATCAAACATTGTTTGGTCACATGCACGTCAATCACCTTATCCATCATACTATAGCTCCAACTCCAAGACACAAATACACTTACATCATTACGCTAGTTAAATGAACTCTCTACATAGAAAAACCAATAGCACTTGAATATGGATTTGTAGGGATTATAGTTGGAAAACTGTATTAGAGAGAAAATTGCATGAGGAGGGGTTGGGAGAAATATAGTTAGTAATAAAAACTCATTGCTGATGGAAAAACCATAAATTATCGAAAACAATTCGATGATTTATGGTTTTGTGTACATGCTTACAATACAGCTTGACAAGTTGCTTGAAAATAATGTGGTATACTACAAGAATAACAACTTTTGAGAATTTCTTTTTTTTAAATTTTCTTTTGCTCCTTTTACGCATGATATCTGTCCTAAGAAAGATTTAAACATTCAAAATTGGGGGCAAGATAATTGTTCGGGGCTAAGCTACTTGCCTGGCATTTTGCTGACCTGAGACCCGTGCCTGAGCACCAAGAGTTCTTTCTAAGCACAAAGCCAATAATAGTTGCTTGGTGAGGCCCAGTCAACTTTCCTGTTACCAGTACAATAACATTTAAAAAATAATAAACAAAATATTAATTCATTTGACTGATTAATTTTAAAGAAAAATATACCTCAAAGGATGCCTTAAATTAAGTTAAAATTTAATTGGCAGACAGAGAAACGAATTTCAATTTATAACATCTGATGAGGTTTATACAGCAGACAAACGTAAGAGACTGGTAAAAAATGCACTATAAGGAAAAGGGTAACAGTAGGAAGTTCTCAAGCATGAATTAAATTTGCTGTTGTGTTGGTGCGAGATGCTAATGATTCACGCTATGTTGGTAAGTTTAGAGACACAGAACAAGAATGAGTTAAGATTATCTATATTTCTGAGAGCTAAAACCAGGAAAAAAAGTCTCTAAGTTTGGAATGAAAAGTTTGGTTTATAGTGGTGCTCTATATTGAAATTGAGAAGGGAATTTGGGAGACAAATAAAGAACTTTGCTTTTAGTTCAGCATCTAGAAATAGCTGTGATTATTCAAAATGTTTTTACCTTCTCATGTGTCATGTTTATTGCACCATTAAATTCGTTATGCTTGGTCTTCTCTAAACTTAAAAACATTTTTTTATGTTTGTCTTACGGTCTTTGAAGTTCTGTCAGATATCAATTTCTTGGGAAGATATTGCTATTCTATAAATTTTATATATTTCATCAAATTAAAATACCCCTCAATTTCATGCTACTATTTTTTTGATCATTTTTTAAGAAGTTTCCATATTGACTTTCACTAAACTTATGTTTAAATGACACTGGGTCACATGCTACCCTATGCAGCTAATCGATCTCAAAAACCTCAGATTTTAGTAAGTGATATAATCAGGTAAACAGAGTCAGTGTGATTTTTAAGAATACCATAGTTCAATTAGAATATTCACTGTATCCCTGTCATCTCATTGTTCATTGATTTGTTTGAGTGGGCACCAGTAACATCTCCATTCATCCCAGCCCTGAGATTTTAGCAGCCTCTCCTTACTCGTCCTTGCCAACGGTACCGTACTGGAGGCTCTTTCAGGGTCAGGGGAGTGAGACCCCTTATTGTTACTGTTTCTGGCATATTGAATTAGCCACGAGGAGCTTGCCAGGCTCTGTCGTGTGGGCAGGATACTCTCGGTAGCTTGCCAGGCTTTTAGAGAGGGATGAAGGATGTATATAAGAGAATACTAGTAAGTATGTTAAAACATGTGGGCTGCTTTAGGTACATCAGTGGACTAGACTATAAGAGGTTCATGGCCGCTAATGTTTCCTATCATAACTAAGAGATTACTATTTAAAAATATATTATATCCACCAGAAAAAGTATCACAATAGATAGAGCACTAGCCTGTACGTGATAACCTTACTTATTTCCTGCTATTCTATGTGGGACCCTGAGTTCTACAAGCAGAATCTCTGAGCTCAGAGCAAGGACTAAGCCCTCAACACAGCCTAGAGTGTTCTTTAATACAAATTTTACTGGAGCAGCTATGGTCATATATTAAATGTATTCATTCATAAAATTTTATTATCAAAAATTCCAGTCTTCCAAGTGTACATGGAACAAAACAAATTCTCTATGTTAAATTATAAAGCTCAATAAAAACTATACCTACTAATCATTTCAGTTGACTTTCTTCCTCTCATATGAAGGTCAATTTTGTGTCTGTTTCTCTTGACTTAGAAATTTTACCTATTTACTGTTTCTAAAATAAAATCACTAATATAACTTGTGAATATTTATTATTAAAATATTTTCTGTAATAAAATAGTAGAAGCTGCCCTAATATCAAACCAGAGTCAACTAATTGAATAATTAATATATTTGTTTTGTCCTTTTGTATATTATTGCTATATGCAAGTGAAAATTTAAGTTACAATTCAATTATACATGATAAATCTATTTTATATATTTATCACCAAGAAAGCTCTGTATGTACATGTGTAAGACTGTATAACTATGATCAACAGCATAAGGGCTACATGATGATTTCTTATCTTTGAGTATATACTAGAATGTGGAATTTTTTAGGAAGGTTATATTAACTTCTTAATGATTGATTTTATCATATGATCAGCATGTCTTGCTTTTTAATTTGGAGAAAAATGGAGCACAGCAGAAAAAATTTCTCTATTTCTATATCCCCTATTTGTTCTCTTGATTTTAGTGCTGCTAGCAAGAAACAAGTACTAAAGCTTTAAAGATAATTCATATATATTTGAAGATTTATTTCCTGATGCAGTACATTTTATATGTTCCCATGTAGAGAGAATGAATACACTGTGATTGTATTCAATCATTCTAACTAGTACTTGTTTTTTATTTAGTTTTACATAATTTTTTCTTTGTGTTTGAAGTATGAAGAAGTTTTGAGCAGAGGAAAATATATGGACTAATCTACTTGCACTTGTCAAAGTGATTGAAAAAGTTCTTATCAGTTGTAAAAATGCCGTTTTTAAAGGCAAAGAAATAAACTTTGAGGCTTTTCATTCACAGTTGTTGCTGGAGAGACTAATAAAACTTTGACAGGTTACCTAAAAATAAAGAAAAACTAAGTATAATCTGATATATTATAATTCAATTTTTGATATATGTGTTTTACATTTATATATGCAAACAAGAATTTGAGTTTACATATGCATAAAATGATATAATGTAAATAGTTTTATATGTGCACACACATAAATATTTAATATTTAATATTTGTGTTAGAATGTCTATTTTAAGTCATTGTTTAACTAAGTGGAAACTGAAATTTTTGCATTTGAATATTTTATGGCTTAATTCTAGGTACTAGGGTTTTGTCTGTCTATATATGTAACTAGGGTTTTGTCTATCTGTACATATGCATATGATTTAATCAGTAATACTTTAAAATGATATATTTCATGAGTGTTCGATCATTGTCATTGTATGACTGAAACTCAAACATTAAAGTTTTGCAACTGTATCTCACAGTGATTCAATAAAAAATAAAAAATAAAATAAAATGATATATTTCACATTTTAAATACACCTACTTTATCCTATATACTGTCATCTTCATATCATTTAGGATTTTTATGTTCCTTTTTGTGTCTATAACTGGTGTATCTGTCATACATAGAAAAAGTTATGTTTTGTTAAAAACTTTATATAGTTAGTGAGCAAAGAAATAGAACTATTTTGTCCACCCACAAAACAATGAAATTTCAGTCTAGATTTTGTGCAGAATCTCACCAAAGTGTAAACTAGAGAGCCCATTGTGTCATTTGCAAACATAGTTCCTGTGATTAAACCCTCTTCTAACTTATTCAAGGCAAAAGTCTTCCCACCTGTTCTTCTATCTTTTCAACTCACCTTTTGACTCCTTTTTTGAAGTTTCCTTAGTTTTTATTGGAGAATTTCTACCTCGTATTTTTTTTTATCAGAACTCATGGAGATACAATGAGTACCCTAAGCTACTATATGTTTGAGAATGTCTTTACTGCTCTCTCAAATCTGAGTTATAAACTGGTACGGTAGGAGATTCTTGGTTAGACATTATATTTATTTATAAAACTTTGAATATGTCACTGTATCTCTTCTTGTTTTTAAAATTTTAATTTGAGAAAGCAAATGTTAATCTTATGGTATTTAGTTATATGTGATTCTGTATGTCTCTTTCTATTTCAAATCATTATTTATTTTTTATTCCTGTCATTAGAATGTTTCTTAGGATTCTTCTGCTGATCTTTATTTTGTTTCTAACTCTTTGGGCCTCCTGACTCAGTATACTGATAGGCCACTTTTAATAGTTTGGGTAAATAGTATAATTGCTATTTATATTATTTTATTTCCCCATTCTTCTCAAACTGGGAAGGTTCTTAGCTATTATTCCTTCTACCAACACGTCCTTCTACCAACACTTCTTCCTTTTCCTTTTTCTTTTCTTCTATTTTCCATTCCTCTGTTATCCTTACAATGTGAAGTTGTTCCTCTAAATATTTTAATATAACTTAAGTTTTCATTAACTTTTTTGTTCTATACTGATGATACACACACACACACACACACACACACACACACACACACACACACACACATATATATATATATATATATACATACTATTCTCAAGGTCACTGACTCTTTTGCTACTGAATCTTGCAACTGTCATTTAACTCAGCTATTGCATTCTTTAATTTCTCCACTTGTGCTTAAATGCTGTCATCCCATTGCTCATGTGCAAGCAGGCACCAGTAAAGTCTCCATTGTGAGATTTGTTGTTGCTGTGTTTGGCATATCAGATATGCCACGGGTAGCTTGCCAGGTTCTACAGTGTGGGCGAGATACTCTCAGTAGCTTGGAGGGTTCTTCGAGAGGGCCGGAGGAATCAAACTGGTGGCTGCATGCAAGGCAAATGCACTACCGCTGTGCTATTGCTCCAGCCCATCTTTCATTTTTAGTTTCTGGGCTACAGTTGGTAATGCTCAGGAGATACACCCAGCTCAGTGCTTGGAGATTTGTTCCTAGCAGTGCTGAAGGGACCATGTAGTGCTGAGGATTGTACCTGGATCTCCTGCATGTAAATCATGTGCTCTGTTGATTAAGTTATTTCTCCTACCCGAGGCCTTTAATAAAAAAATTCAATATTTTTTCGTGTTTATTGATGCTGTTTCCACTAATTTCCTCACATTGATGGACATCAATAACCTTAAAATCTTCCTTAATCAGTTATGACATACTGATGAATTTGAGAAATTTTCTGGATTTTTGTTCCCATTTATATATGTGATTGTATTTCTCAAGCTGTGACTTTAAAAATGGCCTAATAAATTATTCAGGGATCTTGCTACTCAATTGTGTTGGTACTGTAGCTGAACAACATCTTTCTAATAACACCAAACATTAGCCAAGTGGCATGAATGCTGGCCAACTTCGACCATTAGTGTGGAAAGGTCGAACTAAAGCTGAATCTTACAAAGACAATGCTCTTGAGAAACAGACTAGTTCCTCGTGTTCCACATTTCCTCTCAAAGGAATGAAGATCTCCAAATGCAGCAGTTATGTGTACCTAGGTTGAGAACTGAACATGAGAAATGACCTGGCACCTGAGCTGCAGAGAAGGAAGAAAGAGGCATGGAACACCTTCAAGAGTGTTGAAGAAGTTATTAAGAGGACGAAGAACCTCTAGCTTCAGGCACAAGTTTCTGACTCCACCATTGTTCCTGCACTAGCATACACCTCAGAGACCTGGGCCCTACGAAAACAGGATAAGAACACTATTCAGGTCTCCCAAAGAGGAAATGAAAGAGCGATGCTTGGAGTATCACATTTCATTCAAGTGAGAGAAGGAATCCGGAGTTCTGACTTCTGTAGATGATCGAGAATCAGGGATGCTGTCTCATTTACCAATTTTTCAAAAATCAAATTGGCCAGACATGTAATTTGATTTGGAGATGACCACTGGACTAGAGCCGATATGAACTGGATTCGAAGGGACATCATAAAAATGTGTGGCCACCCACCTACGAGATGGTTGGACTTCTTTGTCAAGACCCTAAATGAACAGTTTGAGGTTCTTTGTGTTTTTGGAGCGAGCAGATGACATTGGGCTACACTAACACGCAAGAGGGATGAATGGAGTCGTTACTGATGCATGCTCAAGCAAATCAATGAGATGACAAGTGATACAAGTGATCTATATATAAAAAGAAGAGAGAGTGGGAAAGAAAGTAATACCTAAAGTGCTTAGAAACAGTTTCTAATGAATTCGTTTTGAAGTTTGCATAATTAATAGCTTGATGCACAGTATGATTTTCTAGGGACTTTCAGTCATAACTTCATTGATAGATATATGACACTGAAATGAATGTGCTGCCAGGGTTTGTTCTGATGAATATGTTACTTTTAGGAGATTATGAGATTGATGATTCCTAATCATTTGATTAAAAGGGAGAAGAAAGAAATCCCTTTTCTTTCACCTTGACAATGAAATTGTGATTAAAAGCTGATTACCTAACATTGAATATAGAATCAATCATATCTTAACATATGCTCCCAGGAAAAATTAAATTAGCAGTGAAAGACAGAAATAACCTCTTGTTTACTATTGGTCAGGAACAATACCTGGACAGCATGAAAGATATATATATTTTTTAATATTCTTTCAACAGAGCTGGTTCACATGCAATTAATTATTGTGGCTAAACAGTGAGAATAACATACCTTTGTTCAATAACATGTATCTTCTGCTTGAACAAATGTTTTTAAATATCAATGGCATTAGTCCTTGTTATTTCTTGTTCAGTCAAAAGTCAGATAATCGCAATGATTTTCTAGAGGAGTTTCCTTATAAGTTGTAAGTCAAGGGTATTTGCTTCTTTAATTGTAGCTTTGTTTTACTCTATTCTATCCTTTCAAACAAGCAGCGCTGGGGAGAAAGAGAGAGCTTATGATGTTAGCAATGAGATATAGATTTAGTGGAATCAGAGCATCAACCTCTACCCTTACTAAAATGGTTCTTATTTAAAGTCAGTCTCCAGCTTCACAGTGTGGGGGAAGCCTTGGAAATGCAGTTCTCTACTTCCTTGGAACCAAATAGAACAAACAAATGGGATTGGTGGAGCTGCAGCAACTTTAGCCCTCATCAGAAAATATAAACATGTGCTGATATTCCCAATCATGTAATATGCTGTCCAAATTTCCAAATATAAATATAACTGCTGAATGCCATGTGTATTTTTTTCTTATGTGCTTTTTGTTTTAGGTGCTGGAAAAACAAACCCGAGGCCTTATGTATTCAAGGCAAATGCCCTGACACTGCATTGCATGCTTTGCATTTAATTTTCCTTATATATTCATGGTATAAGTAAAATATTAAGAATTTACAATCACAAACATTTAATTTGTTACTGGTTCAATACCTTTATTCATTTAATCACTGTCATCTATGCCCTGATATTTCTCTTGTTTCTTCCTATGAATTTACATTGTCTTTCCAGAGCTTTCTATATTCAACAATGATTTTTAAACTAACTAGCCTCTGACAGTTTGTTTATGAAAGCATTTAAGAAGGATCATTTTGTTTCTTAAGAAATACCTTTGCAAATTACTGGTTTCTAATATTTCTATTAATATATTCAGATACAAAATGAAATTATATCAAATGATTAAAATATATCATATTTTTTCACATATCAACATGTATATGTGCTCTAAAAGACATTAGCTCTTCCTTACCAAACATTTGTAACTATTAACCCTATTATTAAAGCCAGACAATATTTTGATTATGATAAAAGTGGATCTAAAAACTACCATATTTTGCATTTTTCTGTAAAAAATTCCTGTGACTTTTGACAGCAGGTTATTAGATAACAGCTACTTTTAAAGTGAGTCCACACTGATTCATTGTGTTTCCATAAAACATTTGCTGAGAACAGAGTTTCAAAGAGGCTTAAAATTACATCATATCATTCATAAAGCAACTTTGAATGGACATTCATGAATTGCATACATTTGTTCCTTTTACTCACAATGAGTCCCCAAAGTAAGCTTCAAGATATCAAATTTAATATTAACAGTCACCAGGAGGAACATTTTAGAAGTTCAATCAAAAAAAAATGTTCAGTAATTTTTTTGGAAGCTGTTTTCTGTTTTTCAACATACAAAAAATATTATTATGGAATTATTTTCTAAGGATAAATAATTTCTCCTTTTCCTAGGGAGGAAGTTCCTATAGACTTTGTGTGTGGGTTTGTGTGTATGTGTATGTGCATGCACTGTACAAACATCACCCTTGTCACACTTCTGATTGACTCAAGCACTGTAGTACCGCCATCCCGTTGTTCATCAATTTGCTCGAGCAGGTACCAGTAATGTCGCCACTGTGAGACTTGTTACCATTTTGGGCATGTCGAATATGCCACAGGCAGCTTGCGAGGCTCTCCCGTTTGAGCGGGATATTCTTGGTAGATTTTCCAGGCTCTCCAAAAGGGACAGAGGAATCGAACCCTGGTCGCCCGCATGCAAGGCAAATGCCCTAACTGCTGTGCTATCACTCCAGTTCTGATTGACTCAATCTTATTATAATTATGAAAAATTAAAGTTATTATAAATAAAAACTTCAGTAATTGAACATTAAAAATGGATACTAGTAGCTGAACTGAATTCTTTCTTCATTACCACATAAAGGATGGTGCAAGTATAGAAAAATGACAGAAATTTTCAATGCTACTCTTAGTGATATTTTTCTTTTTGTGTCAAAAAGGCAAATAAACTTCCAAATAAAATTTAGTTAATTTATACAGTATTTGCTCTCAAGTTGCCCATTTATGCATTGCTTGTGTTTACTGAACTTCTACTCTACATGTCTTCTGGGATATATGCAGTAGAACCTGAAAAGTATTTAAAACATTCTACGTTTTAGGTAATTATAAATTTAAGAAAATATACATCATGGCACATTTTTTTGGACTATTGAATGACACATCTCATTACTCTTACTCAATCTACAAGGAACCTGGATTCAACTGCATGAGTATCACCCGTATCACTTGTCATCCCATTGTTCATTGATTTGCTCCAGCAGGGGACAATAATGTCTCCATTCATCTCAATCGAGTGCTAGTGTAGCCCAATGGCACCTGTTTGCTCCGGGAACATGAAGAGCATCAAACTGTTCCTTCAGGGTCTTGAAGAAGTCTCCAACCATCTCATATGTGGGCAGCCAGGCATTCTTTTGACGTCCCGTGAATCCAGTCAGTAATGGCTCTAGTCCAGTGGTCATCTCCAAATCACGTTTCATGTCTGGCCCATTTGATTTTTGATGCCTTGGCAAATGAGATAGCGTCCTGATTCATAATCATTGATGTAGGTCAGAACTCCATATTCCTTCACTCACTTGAGTGAAAAGTGATACTCCAAGTATTGATCTTTTGGTTCTTCTTTGGGAGATCTGAATAGCATTCTCATCCTGTTTTCATAAAGCCTAGGTCTCTGAGACATATATTAGTGCAGGAACACTGGTGGAATCGAAAGGATGTGCCCAGAGCCAGAGGTTTTTCATCCTTTTAACAACTTCTTCCATGCTCTTAAAGGTGTTCCATGCTGCTCTCTTCCTCCTGAGCAGTTCTGGCGCCAAGTCATTCCTCATGTTGAGTTCTCGACCCAGGTATGTGTAAAAACACAAAAAGAGGAGAGAGGCATGGGCAGCGGGCACAGGGCAGTGGCACTCTATCTCTCCTGCCGCCCGCATTCAGTAATCTCCAGCCGCTTCCCCTACTCCAGAAAAGTTGATGGCAATGATGAGGCAGGAGAAGGAAGGAATGGAGCCAGGCTGGTTGGTCTCAGTTGCAGTTTATTCCATTCCCATCTGCATTCTCCTCTGCTTCTCTTCCTGCTTCTTCCTACCCCATGCTCCTTCATTCTCCTCCTCTGGATCTGGATCTCTATCTGGCTTCTCCAGATCTGGTTCTGGGACTCCCCAGTTCCCAGCCCACTCTTACAGCCTAGTTAAATCTCCAAGAATGAGGGGCCGGGGCTTACACATAGGTGTGGACACAATCAATAGATAGGGATAATGTTCTTTCCCTCAGGAGATGTTTCTTCTAGGACAAATTCTCTTTCAGCAGGACACCCACCCAAGAGCGGAAAATCCCATGGGTGTGTTTCTCCTCTCCTTGTCCAACTAACATATAAGCATTCATAATATTAATCATTTTGTATGGACATAGCAGGAGATGCATTAAGCTTATGCATTAAGATCTCCTGGGGTCATTTCGATCTCAGACTATAGTGTTCAGTCCAGATTAGTCTTTCCTATCCCTAGCAGGGTCTTAGTCTCATCATTGCTTTTGGATCATGACATGACATGTTCATGACCAAGCTCTTAACATATAGTTAAGCATTAGGCACTTTGGCCAGACCCATCTCGATGCCAGGGTAGCACATAACTCACCACTTGCCCTGGGTCCGTCCTGTCCCTCGTTGGGACCCTTGCCTTTAGGGGTGCTAGGAAGTAAGGACAGCTGAGGCTTAAGTCGAGAAAGCAGATGCCCGGGAGAGAATAATATTCAAAGCCAATTAAATCCCATGTTACCAAAGCAAATTAACAACTGTCTTTCTTTGTCCATACAGAAAGGACATTATTTTAAAGTAAACTATTCAAAAGACCTGAGGAGAGGAGCAAGGCAATATTAACTTACAATACAAGTTCACTGTCCTAGCAAGGTCTGACCTTACAAATTAACAGAGTCTGATTAGGGGAAAAACTGATTAACTGGTTGGGGAAGAAAGCATAGCGAAATGGTAACAGATAGACAAAGGAATGAGAGAGACTCAGGAGAACTTTGATGGGTGTGACCTGACATACCTAAGCTCCCTGTAACAAGGGGAACAGGACATACCAATGTTGTCTAAAATTGTTTAGAGATTATTACCAGATAAATCCAAACTCTTTGTGACAAGGCAGAAAGGACAAACCAAAGATATCCTACACAGGTACACATAGCTGCTGCATTCGGAGATGTTTGTTCTGTTGAGAGCAAATGGAATCTTCATGAGATTCAGCTAAAATAAGCCTTTTCCACACTAATGGTCGAAGTCCACCAGCATTTGTGTCACTTGACTAATGTTTGGTGTTATTAGAACAATATCATCAGCAAACTAAAGTTGGTATAGCTGCCAACTGTCTATCTTCACTCCCATACCTCCCCATCCCAGTTGTCGCATGACATTCTCGAAGGGGGAACTGAAGAGTTTCAGAGAAACGGTATGACCCTGCCGAATCCCTCTCTTTACGTCAATGATCACTTCCTTGTAGAATGGTGAGATCCTGGTGGTAAATTCGTAATACAGCTTGCGGAGGATCCTGATGTACTGAGTTTGAACACCCTGTTTGACTAGGGCTTCAATTGTAAAAAACTAAAGCATGCCGAGGGGTGTGTGCACTTGAGGGCTCTCCGGTTGGTGCTCTGGAACCACTGTGTATGGGCTGGATCGGGACGACCGTTGGCCAGGGACAGGCAAAGGAAGATCAAGGACCAGCTGGTTGCTGATTAGTTACCGTTTGTTCGATCTTCCATCTTTCCAATCTACTGCACTTCTAGCTCCATCCTCTCTCTGAACCTACTGCAGCCTCTCTTGCCATCTCTCTCCTCCCTGTTTCCTCTCTAGCCCTTGCCCCTAGGTTATACACTGCCAGGTAGCAAAATCAACATAAGAAAGCCTGTCCTGAGGGCCACCAGATTCAAAGCGAACACAACCTAGGGGCATTCCAAAGCCTTTCTGACTTCCAGTAGGCAAAAGACCTCTTAAGGGTTTTTTCTCCTCTCCTCATTCTAAACACTCATTAACATCTTAATACAAGTTATTTTTGAACGCACATAGCAAGAGATACATTGAGGCTTGCAAGACAGCTCTCCTGGCAACATCTTGCCACAGACTCAGACTACAGAACTCAGGCCAGATTAATCACTCCTCACCCTAGCAGGGTCCAAATCTAGTTATCACTGTTTGGATCATGACAACTTTTGTCCATGATCAAGCTCTTAACTTATAGTTAAGCATTAGGCACTTTGGCCAGGCCCATCTCGATGCCAGGGTAGCACACAACTCACCGCTTGCCCTGGGTCTATCTCATCTCTCGTCAGGACCCTGCTTTTGGAGGTGCTAGGAAGTAAGGGCAGCTGAGGCTTAGGTCAAGAGAATAGATGCCCAGGAGGAAAGTATGTAGAGTCAAATGACTCCCAGGTTACAAAAGCATAGCATTTGCTAAGTCTTCCTTTGTCCATACAAAAAGATCATTGCTCTGAATAAACTATGCAAAGGACTCAAGGAGAAGAGAAAAACAACATTTACAAGTCAGCAGAACACTAAGAAAGAAGCTACAAATAAACACAGAGGAATGGAAGCACCATAATGGGAGTAACCCAATAAACCTAAACTACCTGAGGCTATGTTATCCTACATTCAATGAACGCTTTTGTCTCAAAAGAATCAATGGCCTTCTTTAAATCAATGAACAATAGATAGAGCAGCATCTTGAACTCTCAAAAAACCTCAATGAGCTTGGTCACCATGTGGATATGGTCCATGCTGCTAAATCCTATTCATAATCCGCTTGCTCCCATGGTTGTCTTTCATCTAGTGTTCTGCAAATCCTATTCAGATTGACTCGAGTGAATAACTTGTAAACCGACGAACAACAGTCAGTTCAGGTATCTATGTCGTAGATGTTTCCCTTTTTGTACAATAGAACGGTCCTACTGGTTTTCCATTGGGATGGAACCTTGCATTCAAACAGGTAGCATGTGAAGAGTCGACCTACTCTATTTAAGAGTATTGGTAGCATATTCTTCAGGTGCTCAAGTATGATCTTGTCTGGACCGGGTGTGGTATGCTTCTTTACCTATGAAATGTTGTGTCTTATTTCAGAAGGGAGAACACTGGGAATGACATATTAACTTATGTAAGTATAAGACAAAATATCTTATATTTTGAACATAGAATACGTAGAGAATCTTTGCATGAGAGTGAAAACCAATGACAGAAATGGACAATGTACTGGATGCTCCTCACTTTGGGGGATTCACAGGGAAAATACAGTCTACTAAATTCAGTTTTCTTTTTGTTTTCTAGTTCCTCTTTTTGTATGAAAGAATAAAAAAGCCATTTTTATATAAAATTGATCTAACCTGAATGATTTCATTAGTACTATCCCCAATAAAAAACACATTTTGTAATTTGTGTTAATTTACAAAAACAAACTATGTAATTTCTCAGTACATATCACAAATGCATCTTAGTATTACCTACTGCTAGAAGAAAGTCACTGTCACTGTCAGTGTCACTGTCACTGACAGATCACTGTCATTGATCTGCTCGAGCGGGCACCAGTAACATCTCTATTGTGAGACTTGTTGTTACTGTTTTTGGCATAGAGAATACACCACAGGTAGCTTGCCAGGCTTTGTCATGCATGGGCGAGATACTCTCGATACCTTGCCGGGCTCCCCAAGGGGGGCGGAGGAATCCAACTCCGGTTGGCCGCATGCAAGGCAAACGCCCTACGGCTGTGATATCACTCCAGCCCTTCATTGGGTAGCAGAGCAGAATCCTTCACAATTTGTATTCATTATAAATTTGTCTGCCAAAAGAGAGGCCCACAGTAATATCAGAATAAAATGAACACTTTTTTCTCTTGCATCTAACTTTATGTGTCCAAGAAAGCCAGAGGGCCACCCTCCCAGTCCCTTCTTTGCCATCCCAAAGCTAGCAATCATTTTCTCGTGGTCCAACAGGGCTCAGCTCCACACCCACATTCCAGGCAGCATTCAGGAGGAAGATGTGAATAAAGAAGTTAATCCACTCAGGGTAAAAATTGCATAAGTTACAAATCCTCACATCTCTTTCAGCGAGAAAGGCAGCGCAGAATTCGTCTTTCACTGAGAAATAGAACCAGGCATTAAGCTTAAGAATTCTATTACAGTGCAAAAGTAGGATGCTTGCCTTGTACATAGCTGACCCAGGTTCAACCCACACAGTCCCCAAGTCTCTCCAAGTAGTGATTTTGAGTGCAGTACCAGGAGAAAAGTAGAGAAAAATACTTCGTGGATTTCACTTACTAATATATTCAACCATAACAGACTTTGTTTTGTGATTGAATAAATTCTAAACTAAGGGATCCCATATAGGAATATATGCTATACTCTTCTTTGAATCTCAACACTGTCACTGTCATCCCGTTACTCATCTATTTTGCTCGAGCAGGCACCAGTAATGTCTCCATTGTGAGACTTGTTGTTACTATTTTTGGCATACTGAATACGCCTCGGGTAGTTTGCCAGACTCTGCCATGCAGGCGATATACTCTCCGTACCTTGCCGGGCTCTCCAAAAGGGGTGGAGGAATCAAAACTGGGTCTACCACATGCAAGGCAAATGCCCTACCCACTGTGTAACCACTCCACATATATATTTACAAATACATTACAAATAGAGTGTATGTACAATTATTTAAAAGTCTAGTTTACGGAAGCTTGGACCCAAGCAACTTGTTGCAGAAATAGAGATGGCCCTGGACTTCGCAATAGTTTGTTTCCTCTGGACTGCTCCAGACCGGGGTAGATACTGTTCCTCTACCTACCCCCTAGGAACTCTAGTGACCACCATTTTCTAAAAATTAGCAATAAGCTCGAGGTATGAGCAGTGGTGATACCAAATACCAGGCCTCACAGGTCAGGGGAGGAGTGGGCACTCCTCCTTCCCCCCACCCCGAGGGACTCTGAGATGAAGCCACACCCGGCACTGTCTACTTAAGCTCCCACATGCACAGGAGACAAAGACACACAAACAAACCTCAGACCCAAGAAACTTGGTGCAGCAACCTCTTCAGACCCTAATTTTTAAGATTTTAGAATTCCTAGAGCAACATTATATTGCATCCATAACACACGATACACAGCACATCATCAAGAATTGCTGTTTCAGCTGGTATGTGTGGTGGTGGATCTGATCTCGAAATATGGAAGGTAACAAAAGTATTGAAAGAGAGTACTGTGCAAATTGTCTGCCACACAGGCAGGGGTAAGTGTGGAATGGGGGGGGGTGATACTGGGGATTTGGGTGGTCGATAATGGGCACTGGTGAAGGGATGGGTGTTGGGTGACTGTGTAATCAAAACTCAAATATGAAAGCTTTGTTACTGTACCTCTCCATGAATCAATAAAAAATAAAATAAATAAAAGTAAACAGAACACTATGTGTTCTGTTCGTTCCGTGGATTGAACCCTGAACATTGGGCCAGGAGTGAGCCTGAAGCACTTTTCCTTCCCCAAAAGGCTACAAAACCTAAAAATTCTAAATTTTTAAAATACATTTTAGACGTATTCAGGTACAATTTAGACATATACGTTTATAGAAGAAAGGTATAAAATGTCATCTAGTCTCAAAAAAGAGAAAATTCCATTTTCATAAATAAATAAGTACTGAGTGATTTAATAAATTTTATAAAACGGATTTTGTGAGTAGTATGTAAGTGTTTAGAAGACAATTTCATCTTGAAAAGCAGCTATGTGGGAAGAGAATCATGCTTTTTTAAAAGTGTATAGCCAATCATTCTAGGATAGATGCAAATATATGCATTAAAAGCATTTCATTTCTTTTTTGGGGAACAGGGGACACATTCAGTGGTGCTCAGGGCTTTCTCCTCATTGTGTTTCAGCATCACCCCTTGCAGTGCTCATGTACCATTTGGGGTGCCAGGGATTTGAGTGGAGCACTGTGCCCACTGTAATATCTCTTGCCATGTAACACTTCACTTTAAAAGTCCTGATTTGTAAGGTTGTCTGGGGACTGATTGTTGATAGACATAAATAGAATTTTAAATTATATTTTGATCCTCTGGGAAAAATTGTCTCTGATTTAAGTCACATTAAAAAATATTTGGTTATTTTTAGATTATGGTCCCTCAAAAATCCAAATAACAAAAATCGGGAATAACTGGAACACAATAACACTTATTTTAGCATTTTATTCCATTTGTATAAGTAGGAAGTTCATAACCCACATTGTCTCTAAGCTTTCTGGTCTAATTAGTGATTTTTAAAATGTCCTATATAACTGACTAGCTAGCAATAACTTTTAAACTATAAGTTTGAAACAATTCTGATTTAAAGCTACTCCCACAACAGTGCCCCTAAGGGCACTATTAATTCTATCAGGCACTAATAATTCTATATTTCTATTCTCTTTCCTTTATGCCACTTGCATGGTTTATTTAGCAATGTCCTGTTGCATAGACACAGGAAGACATTTGATGCTATGCTTTTGTAGCATGGGAGTTAATTGACTCCAAATAATATTTACCCCTGGGTGTTCATCATATTTACCTGACTTAAACCTCAGTTGCCCTTACTTCCTAACACCCCCACAGGGAGGGTCCCAATGAAGGTCTGGATGGGCCCAGGACAAGCTTTAAAAGCTACCCTGGCATCAAAAGGAGACAAGCTAAGCAACATAAGTATTATAAGTTAAGAACATGGTCATGGGTCCTGGACCTGTCATCTGCTTCTAGATAATGATAGAAAAAAAAGTAATAGTTTTCAGCCAAACCCCTGAGATTTGAACAGAGGAGAGCCAAAGAGACAAAATAAAATCTGCCAAAGAGACAAAAGGCAGAGGGACAACATTCTTGTGGCTGAAGAGCTCAGAGAAAGACAAGAGAGCAACATACTCTAGTCTAAGAGAGTGAAGGACAAGCACGACCAACGATGCTACAGTCAGGTGTGGACATAGGACATGGGATCCCAAAACTGACTTCATATAACTGTTAAATAAATAACCATGACTTCATAAACAGGCTCATTTTATACACAGAATCAAGGATCCACATGGGAACTAGACCAGTTTCCAGGTAACACTACCAGTCACCTCTTATTAGCCTACTCTTTATGATGCTAAATTGGGAGAAATTTAAAAATCATTTTTGTATTTATCACTTGCTGATTTCATCTTAGTTCCTACCAGCACAATTCCAATAAAAATACACTAATGACAGATGTATTCAGTGATCAATGTTTTAAATAATGAGAGTCAACTTTGAACCTACTATTCTATTGTACACATATTAAAAAAATCAAAGCTGTGGGGCCAAAAGGATAGTGCAGCTAGTAGGTCACACGCTTGCCTTGCAAAACAGCCAACCTGGCCAACCTGTGTGTGATCCATGTCATCTCATATGGTCCCTCAAGCCTGACATAAGTGATCTCTGAGTGCAGAGCCAGGAGTAAGCTCTGAGCACTACAGGGTGTAGCCCCATAGCACAATTAATCAATTAACTAATGTTTTAAAAATTGAAGTTGTTTGGGGCTGGAACAATAGCAAAGTGGGTAGGACATTTTTCTTGCACACAGTGAACCCGGGTTCAATTCCCAGTGTCCCATATGATTCCCTGACCACTGCCAGGGGTAATTTCTGAGTGCATCACCAGGTGTGACACAAAAAGGAAAAAAAAAAAGGAGTCCTTTAAGGTTACTTGATAGGTTTTTTGTTTCAAAGATAAGAAGTCCAGTAGAGAGGGAGAAATTTGGCAATTAACAATTCACTGAAAAATGTTCTCTTCCACAGGCACCTTCCCTAGGGAGCAGATACTTTTTTTAGTTTGTTTGCTAATGACATGTTCCTGCTTACTGAGCACCAGAGAATCCCCACATTTTGGTTTCTACTGCACAAAGCCAAATGAATAATTTGAATTGTTTTATCTGTCTAACTCTTGAGCATTTTGCCAGCAATCCGACTATGCCAACAACCCATTTTATGTTGTTATATCTAAAGGGTATTTTTAGATGAAGAAGTCATTTTCTTTAAGTGTTTTTTGCATGTTCATTAATCAAAAAGAATGTAGAATGTGATCTGGATATTTCAGTATACTATATATAGTATGACATACTAAGCTGTACATATATATGTGCATATTTATACATATATACATATATGCAATCAATATATCACTTAATGGGAGATCAAATGTTTAATGATACTGTTTAAAACCTATTATGAGGACTAGATGATTAATTCCCAAAATAACCCTGTGAATTATTTACTCCTACAATCATAAAAAAACATGAATGTAACCATCAAGACGAGTTATCAAGTGACAATACACAGATAGCAAGCATTAAGGTTTGGACTCACATTCTGATTGTCAAGTTAATATTTTTATATCAGATATATTCTCTTTTTGTTTGTTTGCTTTTTTTTTTTTTGCTTTTTGGGTCACACCTGGCGATGCACAGGGGTCACTCCCGGCACATGCACTCAGGAACTACTCGTGGTGGTGCTCAGGGGACCATATGGGATGCTGGGAATTGAACCAGGGTCGGCCTAGTGCAAGGCAAACACCCTACCCACTGTGGTATCGCTCCAGCCCCAGATACATTCTTTCTAGAATTAAGTGAACCCATAAAACATCCTCCCCTAAATATATCAGAAAAAGCTAAACCAGTAGAAAGCAAAGTCCTGTTAAAGTTTTTAGACTCTAATTTGTTAAAGTGTTTGCACTCTGATTTGTTAACGTTTTTACACTCTAATTTGTCTCTAAGAGAAAACATAAACTCATAATTGGGAGAGAAGAGTATGTAGGAAGACTGTCTTTATTATGATGCTTAAAATAGCCAGATAAAGAAAAGACATGGGAACAGCAGGAATCAGGAATATAACTACTTGTCTCTTCCTGATAAAAGTACTGTCACAGTCACTGTCATACCCTTGCTCATCCATTTGTTTGAGTGGGTACCAGTAACGTCTCCATTGTAAGACTTATTGTTACTGCTTTTGGCATATCGAATATTCCATGCCAGGCTCTACCGTGCAGGAGGATACTCTCAGTAGTGTGCCAGGCTCTTTGAGAGGGGCGGAGGAATCAAACCCGGCTTGGCTGTGTGCAAGGCAAGAGCCCTACCCGCTATGCTATTGCTCCAGCCCAAGAAAATAAACCAAAACAGGCACATTGTTTAGAATTTGAAAGACCCCAAATATCATAGGAGGAGCTGGAGCGATAGTATAGCGGGTAGGATAGGACATTGTCTTGCAAGTGACCGACCTGGGTTCGATTCCTAGTACATCATATGGTTCCCCAAGCACTGCCATGAGTAATTCCTGAGGGCAGAGAAGGCATAGCCCCTGTGCATTGCTGGGTGTGACCCAAAAAACAAACAAACAAACAAACAAACCAAGTATTGTAGGAGCAAAGAGCAATGATTATAAGGATAAGTGAGGCAGTGTTTCCAGAAAAATTACATACAAGAGAATTCTATTTAATCTGAAAGCATCTATGTTAATAGTAAGTAATTGCTATAGTATATTTATTACATCCTTTTCTCTTTCAGCAAAACTGTTTAATTTACAGGTTGATCAACATACAGGGACATTATTTGTAGTGGAGGTTGTAAAAGGGAATGAGCTTGTGATTTGATACCAATGTCACTGGGATGTATCAACTCCATTGGATATATTTTCTGCTGCAGACATCAGTTACTGATTTCCACAGACCAGAGTCTTTCTAGTTTCCTTTTCTCTCTCTATACATGCTCAAGAGAACAAGAGTCATTTTAATTTGGAAGCATGATTGGGTCTGGATCACCAGTTCTGTGCTCAGTCTTTTGTTTTTGCTGAATTTCCTAATCTTGTATGGATTTTACTATAATTTATTTTTTAAAGTTAGATATGTTTATAGTTTGATCTACTTATAATTGGTTTTTGAATGATATCCAGCTCTACATTTAGCTCAGGGGTTGCTCACTAGGGTTCTTTTAAATAATGGTCAGATCTTATTGGAAAAGGAAGATTACTTTTCCAGAGCAATGCTATCTAGATCCAACTTTGTAAGATCAACTTGCCTACCAAAACATAGGAGCACTGTAGACTATCACCCCATTTCTGATCAATTTGCTCAAGCAGGCACCAGTAACATCTCCATTGTGAGACCTGTTGTTACTGTTTTTGGCATGTCGAATGCCAGGCTCTGCCGTGTGGGCTGGATACTCTCTGTAGCTTGCTGGGCTTTCCGAGTGGGACAGAGGAATCAAACCCGGGTCAGCTGCGAGCAAGACAAAAGCCCTACCCACTGTGCTATCACTCCAGTCCACCAATATATAGTATTTCTCAATTTCAGAATTATTACTAATAAAATTAATATTGATCTTATTTGTTCTATTTTTTTCAAAAATATGAGATTCTCAGTTGATTCAGAACTCCAGTGTGGTATGTTAAAATCCGCATTTCATCATAAAAAATAAGTCAAACAGGGCTGGAGCGATAGCACAATGGGTAGGGCGTTTGCCTTGCACTCGGCCGACCCGGGTTCAATTCCCAGCATCCCATATGGTCCCCTGAGCACCGCCAGGAGTAATTCCTGAGTGCAGAGCCAGGAGTAACCCCTGTGCACCGCCAGGTGTGACCCAAAAAGAAAAAAAAAAGTCAAACTGAAGAGAGAGCTCAAAGGGCTGACACATGCTCACATGCAGGAATTCAAAGTCGAATCCCCAAATCTGACTGTATGGCTCCATTGCTAGGAAGAGCTACAGAGCACCCTGTTGGAGTGAATCCCTGAGCAACATCAGGTGTGGCCCAAGTGCTGAAAATGAAAATAAAAAAAAAATAAGTCTTGAAAACACAGAAGTACTTTGACAATAAAGTGAATGAAAGCCTTGCATGTAGAAAAAAGTGATCATTTCTGTTTCATTTAATTTCACCAATATCGTGTGATTTCAAAGCATAGTTCTAAGGATAGTTTACATTTATTAATCTTATTCACTCTTTTATTTAAATATACTGGGTTATCTGTCCCCTCTCTGGATATAGGGCTGCTCTTTGCAATGCCTTTTTTCTTTCTCTTGCTCTGATTTGGAGAGGATGGGCTGCCCAAGGGATGCTTAGCTCCCAGTGAGACCTGTTGTTACTGTTTTCCAGTAGCTCACCACCAAGTCTCCACCAGTCTGATGGAATGTTGAATAAAAGGTCCTGAGGATGCAGTGTTGCCCATGTCCTGTGGTGCTTGGGATTACACAGGTCAAACTTGTACTACAAAGTCAAACATTTTCTGGAATATGTGGTGCCAAGACGGAACCCCAGTTTATTCCCCACCTTATTCTACTGATTTCCCCCTCTCTGTCTACATTTGGGATCAAGGCACTGATCTCCATGTGGGAAGATACGTGATACTGTAATATTTGAGAGATTCACTACGTGGTGCTTGGAACAGAATCCCGCTCTTGTGGATGGATTAGTCTCATATGTCTGTGCGTAGAGGTTTTTTTCGACTGATTCAATCATATTATGCAAATATCACTGCTCTAAATTCTTCCTTTAGTTTCACAATTGTCATTTTTGAGAATATTAAAAGTGATGGATAATGTTTTACCATTGCATTTGCAAAATATTGCTGATTCACATTTATAAAACTATTATTGAAACTGTCTTCTAGGCCTGATTTTTAGGGTTACTCTGCAGATAAGTCTTAAATCTTGCATATTATACCTCATGGCTTTTTTCTGGTAGAGAAAGAACTTGCCTTCATTTCTCATACTCTTCAATCACTTCTTTAAATTCATTTATTTTGGTCTCATCTTGCTCCACTTGTCTTCACCTGACTTTGGTAATTCTGGTCACAGGTGTTGGATAATTCTATGGTGACATGTTTCCTTCTCATCCCTTACTCAGGAGCTTAACTCTGATATCCATTGTATTCATTGGATTATGAATAACTCACCTTTTGGTTGCTTATTTTTTGGGGGTCATTCCCAACAGTGGTCAGGACTTACTCCTTTGCTCTCAGGAGGGAGAGACTTATACTCCTGGAATATCTTGGGGAACCCTATTCAGTGCCTAAGATTCAACCCGGGTGGACCACATGGAAAGCTATGCAAAAACTGACCTCTTTCTTTTTTTTTCTGAAGATACTCTTTATTGTGTGAGCAGAGAAGAAACAAAACATTAAAGTTCAGTGCAAGAATACTTCCACTATAATTTTATCCCAACTTACTCAGAAAAATCAAGGATAGAATACATACAAACTTGTGTAACAGATTCCTTTGTTTCCAGTTTTGTGTCATGAAAACTTACCTGTTCTTTCCTATACATTTCTTTTTTATCTTTATTTTTTTAATTGAATCACCCTGAGATACAGTTACAAAGCTTTCATGTTTCAGTTTCAGCCAGAAGATGATCGAACACCCTCCTTTCACCAGTGCACATTTTCCAACACCAATGCCCCCAGTATCCCAACACTTCTCAACCCTCCCCCGCCTTCATGACAATTTCCCCCGTACTCGCTCTCTACTTTTTTTTTTTTTTTGCATTTTGTGTCACACCCAGCAATGCACAGGGGTTAATTTTGGCTCTACACTCAGGAATTACTCCTGGCAGTGCTGGGGTCCATATGGGATGCTGGGAATTGAACCTCAGTTGACTGCGTGCAAGGCAAAAATCCTACCCGCTGTGCTATCAATCCAGACCCTCTCTCTACTTTTGGGCATTATGGTTTGCAATAAAGATACTGAGAGGCTATCACGTTTGGTCCTTTATCTACTTTCAGCACACATTTCCCATCCCAAATGATCCCTCCAACCATCATTGACTTAGTGATCCCTTTTTTATTCCAGCTGCCTTCTCCCTCTTTCTATTTCCAAAGTGGATGTTTGTAATTATTTTAAGTATAGTTTTCTATCCTTATGTCTTACTACATCACTTTAAATTTATTTTTAAATTATTATTTTATTCAAGAAGTGATGTACAAATTCACTGATAGTTGAGTTTTAGACCTAGTGTTCTAACACCAATCCCACCACCAATGGGAGCTTCCTTCCCCCAATGTTCCAAGCTTCCTTCAACACAACCACCACCCCCTCCCCGACCCCCACACTCACTATGCCTGCCACCTGGACAGGCACATCTCAAATTTCGAAGTTTGGTTGCTGTAGTTTGGATCTCACACTTTCAATGTTGTGAGCCTGTGGTTTGGTTACAGAGCTATACAACTCCCCTATAGTAGCGATTTATAAAAGGCCACTGATCCCTGCTTTCTTGCTATTTCCCTTCATCACAACTGCCCCCTCTCCCCGCACTCCAATTTCTTCCCTTCTCTCTCTTTCTCTTCCCTATACTCTGGGGTTAAGGGTGAAAAGATATCCTCCCTTTACTACATTGCATTCCCTTCTCCAGTCAAAACATTTAACTTTAAAGAGGGAATGGAGAACACACTTTTCCTTAAACTCTCATGATTAACTCAAGAATTATTTTTCTTATGAAAATATTACTAAAATCAATCACAATGTTTAATAAATAAATAAGGCATTTTTAATCTCTCCATAGCAGAGAGACACTTCTTGGCAGTCAAGTTCATAAATGTTATATCACTGTTACATTTCCCAAGTTAGAATGCAAATTACATCTTTCAAAATCATTTATAAATAGTAACATTATTCATAGTGAATAACTTTTCGAGCAAATATTTTGGAAACTTTTCAACATTCTAGCCAGACTTAATTATGAACTCAGAATATGACTCACCCTATTTTGATAATTACTCAAAGAATTGCTAGTCCACCTTCAAGTTTAAGTGCTTTTTGATAATAATATTTCAGAGGATCATATTAATATTGTCACTAGCATAATCTTAGTGCTTAATAATTACTCAAAATGTTTATTGTTGTTTGAATAGATTATTCATGTTACAGAGAAATTTATTTAGTTTATTGATCGTTCTTTGAAATTTCTATATAATAAAACTTGCAAATGGAATAGCTACATCTATATAGAGCAACAAATATTAATTAAATTATTTGACCAGAGTATCATTTCTAAGCTGTGATTTTTCTGGAGTTTTTATAATTAAGAGGAATTAATAACATAGACATATTAGGCCATGTAAGATATTTCTAGTTTATTCAGTTATGTTTTCTACTTTGTATTAGGTGCTGTGTTCCTCTGTATATTTTGGAAATACTTAAAGAAAGATAGCTATAAAATATAAGAAGTGGGTTTTTTTCAAGAAATCTTGTTTATTTAGGAATTTTTCTTATTGCATATGGAAAAAAGAAATGGAAATATTACCATGATATATCATGGCAATGCTTGGGGAATAATATTCAAAGTGTGTTCCCAGTTCTACAGAAGTTCAGTTTAGATGATTTCTTAATTTCAATATTCCAAAAATACATTTTCTCCTATCTGTTCTTTTAACCCACGACATTTTTTAAATACTTATTGGATATTGTTTTTAAGTTTAGCTGACTTACTTGTAGTTACGTTAATGTCTTTTAATATATTAAAATTATTTAAAAGTAAAATAAAATAGTCACAAAATTGATATGTTATTTGACCTTATTTGTATGAATTTTCATGACAGGCAAATTCATTGATGCAGAAAATAAATTAATGGCTGCCACAAGATAGGGGAATGAGAACAGAGGGTGTAGAGAATATTGAACATACATTTATATGGGGAGATGCAAGAAAAATGTAAAATTAAAATGTTGGGGCCTAGACATGGATTAATATCAAGGCCGTGAGTTTGATCCGTGGCACTGCCACAAATGCTATGATCACACTGCTAGGAGGAATTCAGTTTCAGATCCCTGGCACCTAACAAAGTGAGTCATTTCCAATGTACTAGAGTCAGAAATGTGTGAATTCTGCAACTGAAGTTTATGATCCCGGGAGGATATTTGCAAGGAATATAATTAAGTGTTTAAGCTTCACAGTCAAATATGCAACTCTCAGAAAATACTACCTCACTGAAACAGCAAAAGGGAAGGGAAATGAAAAATAAAATAAAATTGGTTTGTTATATTTGCATAACCTTGTTAATTACACACTACAAATGACTGTAATTTATGGCAGATGCAAAGGATGCTTTTTTAAAAGTGACTCAACTAAAACTTCTCATTAGGTTATTACATATTTATGCTTCCATTAATGTAAAGAATAATTGCTTCTGTGTGGCTTGTTTTTCTTTTATGCATTGCTTTGATGCTATCACTAATTGAAATGAATTCTGTAATATATGATACTGTCAAACATGTAATTGCTAGTTCTACACCTTCAATTGTTCTAAAATATAAATAAATCACTAAATCAATGTATCCAACGATTATTCAAATAGTCTAAAATGAAGATTAATCACATGAACTAATAAATTCAAGACTTTGCTTTATAATTTGAGTGTAATAGTTAATCAGAAAATTCTCAGTCTTTGTCAATCAAGATTATAACAAAGCATGTTCAGATACCATTGATGTAGAACATATTATCCCATATGTTTACTTAAATTTTCAAAAAAACATCACTGCTTAAAATAGAACTTTAGATTCATTAATTGTTATATTGCTGACACATGCAAAACTGTATTTAAAAAATCCAGCTTAGGATCAAAGACTTAGTTCAGGGTTTAAGGCACTTGTCTTTTATTTGACCAACTTGGGTTTGATCTCAAGCACCTCATATGATATCCTGAGCATGACCAGGGGTGACCTAGGAGCAGAAACTCAAGGGTAAACCCTGAGCACTGCCAGATTTGGAAAACCAGCAACCTCACTCAAAATAAAACAAAACAAAAATCCAAAGTCTAACTATGTTACACGATTGGATCTTCTTTAAAATGGCTATTGCTATTACCTTCATAGAAGAACTGAAAAAATGAGTACACTTTGTTTATTTTTTTTCCACAATATGTTCTGGTTTATTTTAAATTAAATGTAGAATCAACTTAATTATCTTGAAAGTTTGTGGGCTGGAGCGATAGCACAGAGGATAGGGAGTTAGCCTTGCTTGAAGCCGACCTGGGTTAGATTCCTCTGCTCCTCTCGTAGAGCCTAGCAAGTTACCGAGATTATCCCGCCCCCATGGCAGAGCCTGGCAAGCTACCCGTGGCGTATTCGATATGCCCAAAACAGTAACAACAAGTATTACATGGAGACGTTAGTGGTACCTGCTCGAGCAAATCGTTGAGCAATTGGATGACAGTGACAGTGACTCTATCTTGAAAATTTATTGTTGAGAATTAAAAGTGCCATTAAAATGCAATAGAGTTTGAAGTACCCTATAGTATGTTCAAAAGATCTGACGCAAAGATAACAGTTATATTCCTAAATACATGAATAAAAACCAAAAATGTATGAATTCCCACTACCCCTGCAGTAATCCAGGAAAATAAAAACATATGGCTTTTTTTGTGTTCTGCTTTTCTGTATTATGTTTTCTTTTCGGATATAGGAAAGGGAGCAGATACCTAAACAAGAAACAAAAGGTGGTATACTTATTTTGTGGAAAAATGAAATGGCAATGATAAAACCTCCATGTTACTTGTACTGAGATCAAGACTTCTGACAGTGTTGCTCATGCTAAGGTTTAGTGGAGTAAAGAAGGAAGGAGACTTTGCCTAGAAGCGTCAGGCACTCTGAGGTAGTAAGTACAGAAACTTAATTTCCTACCAGTAATATCCTTTGACCACAAAATCAAAGAGAACTTTTATTTTCTATTTTATTCATCTTTGAGATTTTATAGTAAAGCAAGTACCTGAGTTGCCACAGTGGAAATAATTCTGTCACTGACATCTTGGGCATCAGAGATGGCCGTTTTCCTCTGCAGCGCTGATAGGAGTGGCAGCATGAGAAGCTACTTTACATTTAAATCACTTATTGCATTCTTTGATGCCTAATGTGCACTAACATATGCCTCCGAGACCTGGGTCCTATGAAAACAGGATGAGAACGCTATTCGGGTATCCTACAGAGGAACCGAAAGAGCTGTGCTAGGAGTATCACGTCTCACTCAAGTGAGAGAAGGAATCCAAAGTTCCGACCTCTATCGATGGTCAAGAATCAGGGATGCTGTCAAAAATTAAATGAGCCAGACACAAATGCGATTCAGAGACGACCACTGGACTAGAGCTATTACCGACTGGATTCCATGGGACATCAAAGGACCGTATGAACAATTTGAGGCTCTTCCTATTTCTTAGGAGATGATTCTCCTAAAGAGTGAACCAAGTATCTGAGGGGATGAAGCAACAATTTCAAGTCACATTCAGGTCTGCAAAGTAGATGCCATTGGGCTAGACTAGCACTCGACAGCAACAAATGGAGACGTTACTGGCACCCACTTGAGCATATCGAAGATCAATGGGATGACAAGTGATACAAGTGAAGTGATGCCTAATTAGTCACTATTCAATATCATGTCTCTTTTCCCCCCTTGCTCTGACTATGTACTATTTCCATTCCTTTTACAAGTTATATATTTACTAATAATCCTTACATGCAATGAATCAAATCTCAACTTCACTTTTCTTGACAATGGTGGTCATGAATGGAATGTGGGCCACTGACAGAGACATGATTTCCTGGAAGAAGAAAGTACAACTACCCAATTAGACTAGATTTTATATATACATTTACATCTATACTCTTGAGCTTTAGACTTGGATTTACCCAAAACACATATGCTTATTTTTAACAACTTGCTAGTAGGCATTTGTTGAAGATAAACACGTGATCCACAGGTGTCATGGGACTTTGACTTGATAGTTGCATTTTGAGTTTGATCTCAAAAGACACAGTGATTAATTAACTATGAAGTTCCCCCAGAATAAAAATGGCTTATTCAAGAATACAACTGACTAACCCCAGTAAAGTTTTGTTTTTACATATAAAAATAGGGGGCAGAAGGAGAGATCATATGATTGGATGAAGTGTGTATGACCCATGTGACCTCTTGAAAACAAAACAAGTTGCTTATAGGTATGTAATTCACAGAGATTCCTCTAAATGTCTGGACCTGGATGCTTGATGATTCTCCTAAGAGCAAACCAAGTATCTGAGGGGATGATGCAACTATTTCAAGTCACTTTCAGGTCTGCAAAGTCAAAGTTTGATTCAGAAGGTGAGATTCTCACTCTGAGTCTCCTGTAATGACCTATATGTTTGATCTTTCAGGTGAAAAACTAAGAACTACTAAATTAAAAATCAGTCCTTTAGAGTCATTAACCTGAAACAGGTTACAGCTACTCACTGAAGCATCTGGGTCACAGAGATTCCCCAAAAGACTTGGACCTGTTTTCTGATAAGGTCGACTAAAAATTTAATGATTTTTAAATTTTAAACTGAGCTCAGTCCAGTTCTCTTCATAAAAGTAACAACGCTATTTCACAGGATTATGTTAGGATCAGATTGCCTACATTAAAATTTTTGAACAATGTATGATCATTTGAAATAATTTTTTCTTTAATATTAGGCTTTTGGTTTTTTGGAGCGACACCCAGAACTGCTCAGGTGTTACTTTTGAATAAACACTAAGGAATTATTCCTGAAAGTGCTCATGGGACCATAATGACATTCTGGAGTTTGACCCCTGGTCAACCATGTTCAGGGCAAGTGCCTGATCTGCTATACTACTACCTTGCTCCTTATCATTGTTGTTAGATTTATTATAGTAATGTCTACATTTCTTCCAATGGTAGAAGACTTTAAGTTATGAAATTTTTCATTTCTTCAACATGAAACCTAATTTGCCGTTATAGCTCATCAAAAAGTTATTGCTATGTTTTTGTCATTTTGCATGGTAGTATCAGGAGGGAAATTTGAGGGCTCCCCACCCCCCTAAACTGCTTTTCTTACATCAAGTCTTATTTGCACTATACTTATCTAAAATTCCACCATATTTAAAGCACACAGATTACTTGCTGTTTTCAGGCTCTCTTTTATGTATTTTGTATTAAATTATCCCTTTTACAATTGCAGGCACATTCTGAAAAAGTTGTTCTTTTTAACTTTTGAATTTAAGCTCTGAAGGAAGACTGAAAATGTAATCTTAGAATCACTGTGAAGTTTTGTATGCAGAATATATTAATTGCTAAACTTGAAGGTGTGAGAAAAACATATTATTGTGCCAAAACTTCCAATATTTAAAAATATATTCATATCTAATAGAAAGTCTGTAGAAAATTATCTAACCATATATGACTTATATACAAGCTAGCTCTTCAGTTGAAAATGTCCATGTGGAGGGGCTAGAGTGATGGTATAATGGACAGGGCATTTGCCGTGTTGTGGACAACCCAGATTTGATTCCCAATATGCCATATCGTTCCCTAAGAAACGTCATATGTCATTCAGAGCTAGGAGTAAACCCTGAGCATCTCTATATGTACCCATAAAGACAAAAAATGCCCTTTGGAGATAAAATACTGGTGATGACATCTTTTGAAATCAGCTGTATTATAGCAATCACAACTGTGTTACAATATTACCCCTCAACCATGGACAACAACTTTTCAATAAGTAGTCTCATTGTCTCATTCACATACTTGATAGGAACAAAAATTAAGACTGCAAGGACTGGGCACGTGGGGGATTAGGATATATAAGAATTCACAGAAAGTAAAATTAGAGTAATTTCATAAGAAGCCCAAGATTTTATTACCCACTAGGAAATATAGTTTCTAAAACTCAGGAAAATCATCATCACACTAGAAATGTTAGTGCTAATGCAGTTGTATTTAAATCAGAATCATTCACTCATGTCTTCAAATTAAAATAAAAACCAAAATATGTCTGGTTTCAGAACACTTGAAGCTATGTGTTTTAGCTTTAGATGCACAGTATCATTTATTTTCTGGTAACTAGGAACAAATGTATAGAATGATGTCTGCATAGAAAACAAAGACATGTTTACAAGATAAACATTCACCAATGAAAATTTTACTTTCTTTTTTTTTTCAGGATCATATGGAGTAGGAGGAATCAGATGTTTATATCTAAAACAAATATGATATCTGACAAAACTCGGTGAAATAATGGCTTCCAAGATATTAGGCATTAGGAAGTTAAATTTAATGATCCTTAAAAGAAAGAAACAAATGAGGTGAGTCTTTCAATTAGCCAAACTTAATGTCTAGAGAGAGTTTCTAGGCCACACTGCTAAGAAAGGTAACTCATGTGAGGACGCCCAGTATTGAAGATCCAGAGTTAAGACTATAGCATGGATATGAGGCTAGAATTCTTGTGAATATTATGGAGAAGATGCAGGTATATCTAGAGAAAGTTCTAGACAAGTTTAGAAAGTTCAAAATCTCTTAGTAACATTCTAATATATTGATCTATAATATGATGTTTCGGATAATAAACACTAATGAGGAGGAAGCAGAGATATTCATGGACCCAGTATTAATCTTCCAAAAATAATATTCCACCAATACCCCTCCAAAATGTCAACATACAATGACCTAGTCATATTTCTGTCACAAAATGCCATATACTGTGAAGATTAAACAAACTATTTGGGAGACTGGCAACTCTATGATCGGAGCTAATTTCATTCTTATTGTCTTATTGAAGCCCTTATATCTAGAGAATATTATGTGTGTGCATATGTGCATGTGTGCGTGTGTGTGTGTATGTGCATATGATGTGTGTTTAGGAGAGACAGAGAGAAGAGAAGTTGAATAAGAAGGAGAATGAGAAGAAGGGAATAAAGAAGGGAGGGAGGAAAGAGATTTGTCTTTTTGTATATAGTTACTATTCTCATCACAAGGATTTCACATCTGCAGATGTGAATTGCTTGGTTACAACAATCCAGCAACACATCCACATCAACAGTGAGTGTCCACCCTCATGACCTTGTATGACTTTCATGCCTTTTTAAGGCCTCAGCTCCAATAGTTAGAGGAGCAGCTTATGAGCTTCTGAGAAAAAAAAAATCAGTCAAAACACATGGTAACCCAGTTGATATTGGTGTTGACAGTTAGATGGGGAAGGACCCCTATGGCAATGGAATTCAAGAAAGAAGTAAAACCCATAGGGCCAAAGGCTGCAAACACAGGAACCAAGACCTGATAAGACCCTCACCTGGTGCCAGCAACAGACCCAGCGTAGGCTGGACCCGCCCAGTCTGAGAGAAGCTCCAGAAGGAATGAAAGACAACAAAAGGAATTTCAAAGAAGGCCATGGACCACTCTCAACTCTACCCGTTTGGCAACCTCCCTTGCAATGGACTGTTACCTAGGTAGATGCCCACATGGGGACAGGTCAGAAAACCCTATAAAAGCTACCTGAACAAAGGAAGGACAGCCTTAAGCTGCCCAGAGCCCATGTGCTGCTTGTGCCCACAAGGCCAAGCACATGTGTTGCCTGCGTCTCCCCTCTTGAGGTGTGTACTTTTATGCTATCATATCTAATGTTGGGATCCGTTTAGTGGCTCTCTCTCTATCTTTGGAGAAGTTTGCATTCTCTCTTGAGCGTGTTACTCTCTCTCTCACTTTCCCTCCTTTCTCCTACTTCCTAAAAACCGACAAACAAAATCTGTTTCTACTTCACTGCTTGTCTAATCCTACAATCCTATTCTGCTAGGTGAGACAAGAACCCTGACACTCTAGGTTAGGTCTAAGAGTGACTTTCCTTTCTTGCAAAGAGCAAATCCTCACTCCACTGAGTGGTGGGGATCAACTTCCCTACCTAGAAGACCAAGCGAACATCATGTGTGACTTCCTGGTCATCTGATGGGGTTGGCAGGGCTCTGGTCCATGATGCAGGGCCTCATCACAGACTTTATCAGTTTAGGCTCTCCCTGAGTGGCAGAAGAAGATTGGGAGTAATTGACCATCTCTTTCCTCCGAGCCTCACATAAGCCACATGTAGTGAGCCCTGGACTTCAATATGGAAGGCTATAATGCTAGGATGATATTATAATGGGAAAGACTTAGGGGTGCTTTGTTATGATAAAATAAGTCTGATCATCTTAGGTGCTAAGAATGGAGTTCTTACAATCTTAGAATGTTGTCATAGAGCAGCCAAGAAAAGATAGAAAACATTATTTTTTGTTATGGAAATTTTTGTATATTCATTAATTCCTGGACAGATATTTCACGTTGATGATCTTTTCTTTTCCTTAAATCTTCACAAGACCTTAATAAATAAACACTAAGTATTTTACATTGAGAGGAAAATACTGAGGATTAGAGTGACAAGAGGTAGCCCAAAGCTCTGAATGTCTGATATACATGCAAAATGGCTGGCACCTCATGTCCTCAAGAATTGTCAGATCCAACCTGTGAGCACAGAGCTGGAAGGAACCCCCACCCTCCAGCATAGCTAGGTATGGTTCAAAAATAAAAATTAATAAGAAAAGGTGAAGGGAAAAAATAAGGGTAAAAGAGGGCCAGAAATATAGCACAGGGGTTAAGACCCATGTGTTGCACCCAGCGAACACTGGTACAATCATGGACACTATGTGCCCTCCTATACTAAGTGTTGCACCATGTAACCATGGAGACCCCAGAGAGCCTCTGTGTGGATTGAGCAACTTTTTACATGACATTCATCTATAGCATTCATCCAGGTGTTATCATATTTGCTTAAATAATACTTTATTTAATCTCTCAGTAATTCTTAGACTTTATGTTCATTCTATTATTGAATATCAAATCAAGGTTTCAATACTAGGTTTTGGTCATCTTTTGACAAGCATCGTTCTTAACAATTGTACTTATCTAGTTCCGTAAAATACATGTTAGAGAATAGAGTCAGAGACACAAAGATTTATACATTTTTAAAGGAGCCATTCTAGGTAATGTTCATTATATTATTAAGGAAAGATTTACACATTTCTCTGTTCTTTATACAGAATCAGTGATTGCATTAAGATGTCAGTATGGTGCTGCAGGAAGTGATGCTCTAAGTGATGCTCTAAGTGAAAATGATTGTCTACATTTAATTAACCTGGCTTCACCTATCACAATGTTGAGGGGTCAGAGATAGTAGAGCAATTAGGGTTTATGTCCACATACCCAGAAGTTCACCAACATGGGTTTGATTCCTAATATTCCCTAGTTCTCTGAACGTTACTGGGTGATTCTGTGCAGGTCTCTTGCGTTCCTGGGTGTGGCCCTGGATACTCTCAACACTAATGAGGAGACTTAGTATAGAGGCCCAAGGAGCCCTGTAGCTAGGGATCTTAAGTTGGACCAGCCGCCTAGCTGGATGAGAATAAGTGTTGAGGATCCTGGATTTCCTGAGCACTCTGAACACTACTTCTGTACACACATAAAACAATAAAATAACAAGTATAATGTAGCACTCTAGCACCATCGTCCCATTGTTCATCGATTTACTCAAGTGAGCACTAGTAACGCCTCCATTGAGAGACTTGTTACTGTTTTTGGCATCTTGAATACGCCATGGGTAGCTTGCCAGGCTCTGCCATGAGGGCTGGATATTCTCGATAGCTTTCCGGGCTCTCCAAAAGGGGCAGAGGAATAAATCCAGGTTGGCCACATGCAAGGCAAATGCCCTGTCTGCTGTGCTATTGCTCCAGCCCAACACGTAGAATAAGAAGATTAATATAGTACCCAGCATAATTCCAAGTACCCATAGGTTGTTCTACTTTTCACTACCTCCACAAATCTTGTGAAACCCACATTATTTGACTTCCCATTAATTTACAGATGGGATCATAGAAAGGTAGAAGTGAAATAATATGCCCTAGAACACAAGGTAAATAATTTGGAGCAACAATTCAAATCAATAGTTCCATTCTGTAGCTCTCATTCACTCTCACACTTCTTTAAGTGTTTAGAAAAGATGTGTGGTGCAAAAATTTTCCTAGATTTTTGCCAGTTCCAGATATTTGAGATATTTTTTCCCCCTCAGAGGCATAAAAAAGAAAAGTAAAGATGGAATTTACAAACACTTAACGGACAATAAAAAGAAATTATCTCAGAAGACAGAATAAACTAGCAGATCAAAAGAATAGTTGCATAATTAACAAGAGAAATTAAAAAAATATATAAGTAGAAAGGATAAGAGCTTTCATATACAATGCAGGAAAGTAGATGGGTTTATATGAATTCATAAATATATACAGTCAATGATACTCTATCTTTTTGCATTCTAGCAAATAGACAATTGAATGTTTTCTTTGTAAGCAATCTTTTCAATAAATCATTCATTAGGTAGGATGCTTTCACTTTCAATATTACTCAGGATTGCAAAGCTAGTAAACCTAATGCAAAATTAATGAAATACATATATAATTTAATGAGTGCATTAGATAGATATTGATTATTAAGGTATTTATGGGCTTAAATTAAATAGCTCCACAGATAGTATGCAACCTCAGTAAGTACTCATACACTTAACCTTAAAGCTAATAAATATATCAGAATTAATCAAGTAAAGAATTTATTTCTCTAAGAGTAAAGGACTAATGAAGAATTACATTAAGCTCAGTTTTTTTTAAATAATACAAAAAGAGTAATAGTATGGAAAAATATGTGGACATATATATATTGGATAGCATCAATTAAAATATAAAAGTCAAATCCTGTGTTATAAATTCTTTTCTAGATTCAGACTTTATTTTTTCAACTACGATCATCATTTATATTCTAAAAATTATTTTATTGATTTTGGGAAAAGGAGGACACCCAAACAATGATCAAAAGATCTGGGAGGTCATTTCCATCCTTATTTAGGGCGTTTGCTTTGCACATGGCCGACCCGGGTTTAATTCCCCCATCCCTGTTGGAGAGCCTGGAAAGCTACCAAGAGTATCCTGCCCACATGGCAGATCCTGGCAAGCTACCGGTGGTGATATGCCAAAAACAATAACAAGTTTCACAATGGAGACGTTACTGGTGCCCTTTCAAGCAAATCAGTGAACAATGGGATGACAGGGATATAGTGCTACTCAGTCAAGTGAATCGAATGGTTCAGTGCAATGTCGCCTGTGCCAGCCACATCTGAGGGCATCGGGGGCAAATCCTGGATGCCTCCATAGCTGTACACTGTGGTAATGTATGGAGAGAGATTACTCTGTGTTCCTGATATAACTCAGGATTTTGCAACAAGGCATACATCACAGTCTTGGAGAATACCTCGAAGCCCCAAGCTATTATTCTCTCAATATATGGACTTTGAAAAATAAAATTAAAGAGACTTCAACAACTAAAGTTAGAAAAACGCTTTATACCCTTTTAGATTCTATATACCGAATGTATTGGTGTTTGTTCATTTCTCTTTAAGTAATTTTTGTTTTTTGCTTTTTTGGAGAGTAGGAGTGAATACCCAGCTGTATCTCAAAGATTATTTCCAGAAGGGATTGGGGGACCATATGTGATGCCAACAATTAAACCCATGTTGACCATGTGCAAGGGAAGTGCCCTGCTCAGTGCCCACTGTACTGTCACTCCAAACTAAATAAAATAAATTTAATATTTTAATATACAACATATAATTGGTTTAATATAAATTATATTAAATCTAGGTCAAGTGTTCAGACTTGGAATAGGCATGTTTTTACTTATGTGAATTAAATCTGTAACAGTAAAGCAAGTAACATTTTTCCTTCCTTTTCAGCTGCAAATATTTTTAAACCAGCGTTTTTACATTCTACCTTTTTTTTTCAAATAATTCAAATTGCCCAGGGTGAGTCATGTGTCATGGTTTTTGAATTACAATGATCTCTTTAATGAAGTATACTATGTTATCATAAATGATCTGATGTGTGTAATAGTGTGCATATGTTTATACAATTTTAAGTCTGTTTTCTCATCCCCCACCTCCATCCCCACCCACTCTGTCCTCCTCTCCCTCAAAAAAAGCCAAGTAAGTAAGAAATATAATGGACATGCACAGTTTGGGCTTGATTTCAGATGCCAGGGTCCTTATTAATACGATAGAATATTGAGAGAGTAAGCCTCACACTCTTTGCCAGCCACTGTGAGCGGTTCCATTTTTGGCTAACCCCATCCTACATTTTTAACAATCCTTTGAATTTCCAGGCCCTTTTTAATAAATGAGAAGCTAACAATTTCTCAAGATTGTAGATTCTACTCTAGACCTTAGACTAAGAGACGATGGATAATGCCTAAGGCCTATGGCCAAACAGATAACCCAAAAGGCCTGAAACTAGCCAGCACCCCTCTGCAATCTTTGAATTTACTGTAAATATTCTTGTCACTTCATGAATAGCCAAAGACACAGTTTTGTTATTTAAAACAAACACACACACACACACACACACACACACACACACACACACACACATACACACCCATGCAAAACAAGCCACACTTTGTTTAACTTAACCCTATACTAAGCTCATCCTGGACTAAAGTTACTTTTCCTTTTCCCCTAAATCTTTTTTATTTTTAAATTAAGATAAATGAAGAAAAATATTCACTTGAAGGGAATGACTAATTTGAAAGGATTAAAAACTGTATTGTGCATGCTGCCTTTAAATAGATATTTAATACTTTTAGTACTCCTACTTCATGAGTTTCTGCAGTTCTTTACTATAATTGCCAAAACGTTTCATACAATGGATTCATTCTCATCCTTCCCATTTTCTTCCAATTCATTGACCACTAGCCTTGATGAAAAAATCTTCTCTTTTAAGCCAGTGTGACATGTTTAAATAGTTCTCTACTTTGTTTACTTCACCAATATTTTTAAGTCAATTTCTCATCCATGTTATCAAGAATTGCAGTACCTGTTCTAATAGTAATTTTCTATCCTGTCACAAAGGACAGACAGACAATACAGAAGCCTTGGAGTTCTTTGGTATCTCACAATATTTTAAATTATCTACCAAACATTTGTTAGATTTAATCTGTTGATATGTAAAAGATAACTAGGATTATCACTGAATCAAATAGAATTTTGGCCTCTATTAGGAAAGTAGAGAAATGAAGAAAAGTGTCATAAGAAAAACAAAAACTACATATAAAAAGAGACAGTAAAATCAGTGCTTATATAAATAAGCTCTACTGGAGGTGAAAACAAAAAAGAGAGACAAGAAAGTTTAGGCCAAGTATTTCTTTGCTGCAGAGATATAAGAGGACTCTGATAATGAGCTTTTTGTTTCTTTGTTTTGTTTTTTTGACCACGACCCACAGTGTTCAGGCTTGCTCCTGACTGTGTGCTCAGGGATCATTTCTGGTCGGGGTCAGGGGACCACTGAGGTGTAGAGGATCCAATTAGTTAGCAGCATGCAAGGTAGATGCCCAACCCGCAGTACTATCATTCAGGATCTGATAAAGAGTTTTTAGAAAATAACAAAAGTAAGGACTTCCCCTAGCTCCGAAGGAGCCCAAAGGCAACACTGACATTTTAAAATGCAGATACTGAGCAATTTGGAGAGGAGAAACAGAGGCACCATCCAGACGCATAAACCACAGTTGGAAAAATGGAGGCTTTGGATAGAACCCACTGCAAACCAAACCGTTGTCTGTTTTTCCCATTGTGGAGAAGCCTCTTTCTGGGTCCTTCACACATCTCTCTTTCTTTCCCCCTTTTCTCTCTCCTCCTCTCTCCCCGCCCACCTCTCTCCGCTCTCTACTTTTCTCTAAGCAAGTTTCACTGGATGAAGCCGTTTTGCTTCACTGTTTCGTCTCCTTCTGAAATTCTTTTCTATGAGGAAAAGAGAGATAATCCTGGGATGTCTATGGAGAGGTGAGACTTATTACACTTCCCTGCAAAATGCACTGTCTCAATCCAGCCTGAACCCAAGCCTCCCCTAGAACTTAGGCGCTGGGACTAGTTTCTGCACTGTGTAGAGGATATGGACTTCATTGTTTGTTGACAGAGCAGGGGGGCCAGTAGACCCAGTATCCATGCAGTAGGTGCTTGGAGCTGCCTTGACCCTCTCCACCATGTCAGGCATTTTCCCAGGTGCCAGAGGTGGTTCCTGAAGAGAAGTGTTCTCTAGGCTGCCTTCCTGGCTCTTCACGTTAAGTCATCCACAACATTTTCATGCAATGTTTGACATGGTGGATTTAAATAAACCATCTTGTTGTGTGTGTCCTATTTGACTGATCAATGCTTTGTTCACTTTCTCCATTCCAGCTCTCTTTGGACTATTTGGAAATTCATGCTATCCCATTTATGCCATTTTTAAAATTTTAAACTATAATATATATTTTTAAATGTGACTGTTGCTTTGGTCTTTATAGAATTCATCTTCAATCTATTGCAGTTTACTTCTGAATGACTAAAAAAATGTTTGTCTAATATCAAAATCATACAACTGCATATTTCTACCTATGTTCTCTATTAATGGTGGCTGGACTTTTTCCACTTGTTTCGTTTCTGAGCTTTTCCCTTTCAATTTTACTTCCAAATAGGGTAACTGAGACAGGGTGACTTTACATCCTAAAGAAGCAGTGGAGTCTAAAAGTCTAAAAGAATCTAAAAGTCTAAAAGAGTTTAAAGAGTCTAAAAGGAAGTCTTACTAGGATAAAGATAGCTGGAAAATCATTACTCTGGATAAGAAGTGTGGGCTGAAAGTAGGCAAAGAACAAACATGATAACCTCTCCGTATCACATTGTAAAGCATAGCACTCAAAAGGAGGGAGAATGGGACAGAGAGGAGAGGAGAGAGAGAGAGAGAGAGAGAGAGAGAGAGAGAGAGAGAGAGAGAGAGAGAGAGAGAGAGAGAGAGAGAGAGAGAGAGAGAGAGAGAGAGGAGAGATAGACAGACATATGGAAGAGAGAAAGTATAAAAAGAAAAGTGCCGGGGCTGGAGTGATAGCACAGCAGGTAGAGCGTTTGCCTTGCACGCGGCAAACCCGGGTTCAAATCCCAGCATCCCATATGGTCCCCTGAGCACCGCCGGGAGTGATTCCTGAGTGCAGAGCCAGGAATAACCCCTGTGCATCGCCGGGTGTGACCCAAAAAGCAAGCAAAAAAAAAGTGCCTACCATAGAGATAGGCTGGGGTGGATAGGAGGAAGTGGGTATGATGGGAGGGAAACTGGGGGCATTGGTGATGGGAAATGTACACTGTTGAAGGGATGCATTTTGACTTAACCCCTGATCATGAACAGCTTTGTAACTGTGTATCTCACGGTGAGTCAATAAAAGAATAAATAAGTAAAAGGAAGACTTCCAGGGACTTTCTTCATATATAAACTTCCCAATTAAATAAAGCCATTACAAGTCAGCTTTTCTTTTATTTCTGATGAGAACACTTTGAAACTTTAGTCTCAATTCACGTGATTGTACCTTTGTCTCCTCTTTAAAACAACAATAACAAAATAAATGCTGATGCACTCTTCTAAAGCAAAAAAGAAGAACAAATGAAAAGAAAATATTTCTAAAACAAAATGGAAAAGTAAGCCAGAATTTGGCAATTTGTTGTTTATGAAACTGTACAACTTAGTACATAGGGATTCTTTAGTCAGTCTATCAACTCTACTAATTATAAATTTGAATTTATTTGTGCTTGGCTCAAACATTCATTAATGGAATGCCCTTCTGTACCAATCTTTCTGCAAGGAGCTATGACTTTAAATCTCCATCACTTTTTCTCTGAATATTTTATTTCTCCATTTTTTTTTAAATTCAGTGTACCTCTCTTTCTTTAGAAAGATGTCACATTCATTTTACTGTCAAACTTTTCAAAGTTATATTGCAAATCACACTCCCATCAGCCCAGGCTCCATTATAGGTATATTTTGAAGCAGGCCCTTTTAAGTTCAACAATCATATTAACTGACAAGGTAGAGGCAGAAGCAATTAGAGCATGAAATATATACTGCAGGGTCACCTTACATCTCCAGTGTAAATCATGATTTCAAACATTAACTCGATCACTTTTTGACAAGGAGTCTCCAGCTAATTTCCTTATCTTTGGAACACCGTACCATCTAGCTTTGTTGAAAAAGTTGCAAATATTGCAAATATATAAGCAAGGTAAGCCCAGCTAGCCATGCATCTGCTCTTATTTAACATCATTTTTTTCTTTACTCTGCATAATGCTTTTTTTTTGAAAATTCTCTTTGATTTATGTCCTTCGTTATAAGCATATGTTGATGGTGAGTTTGAAGAGATCCTATGCTAAATAAAGACACTTTACTTTCTTTTGTCATTGTTTTTAACACTATAGATGTTCTTATTAAGTAGAAGAGCCTTTCATCTAAGGCTACTTTTAGAAAGCACAATGAGAGACTACTCAAAGCTCATGTCAATGAGTGACAGAGTGAAGATGTCACCATATCTTAAACTTTTATTTTTTTTTAAGGTAAAGAATATCTGAAGGAAAGATACTTAAGAGAATTTTGATTGAAAAATACTTTTATTTCTGTTTCTTTCTCTCCTTCCTTCCTTCCTTCCTTCCTTCCTTCCTTCCTTCCTTCCTTCCTTCCTTCCTTCCTTCCTTCCTTCCTTCCTTCCTTCCTTCCTCCTTCCTTCCTTCCTTCCTTCCTTCCTTCCTTCCTCTCTCTCTCTCTTTCTTTCTTTCTCTCTCTCTTTCTTTCTTTCTCTCTCTCTCTTCTTTCTTTCTTTCTTTCTTTCTTTCTTTCTTTCTTTCTTTCTTTCTTTCTTTCTTTCTTTCTTTCTTTCTTTCTTTCTTTCTTTCTTTCTTTCTTTCTTTCTTTCTTTCTTTCTCTCGTTCTTTCACTGTCTTTTATTTTCTTCCTTCCTTCTGTTTTCTTTCTTTCTTTTTGTTGATGTTGATGTTGTTATTTTGGGGGCCACAGTTTGTGAAGCTCAAGGATTACTTCTGACTCTTTGTTCAAGGATCACTTATGTCAGTGTTCAGGAATTCTACCTGGGTTGACTTCAAACAAGGAAGGCACCTTAAGCCTTATCCTATCAGTCTAGCCCCAGTTAAAAATAGTTTTGAGGGACCAGAGATGCAATCCAGTGGTAAACTAAATGTCTGAGTTATGTAAGGCTATGGGCTCAACTTAGAGCCTACAAATATGTTAATTTGAATGTTTTTGCATCTGATAAATTAAAAATTATTTACTTTAACTTTTTTAAAAAAATTGTGTTTGATGCACACTGGGGGAAAGGTGTCAGTATTATATTTTTAAGAATATTATTTTCTTCACTTTTAAGAAAATTAAATAGGCTTTTTTTTAAAGAAATGCACTTAGATAAATATGAGAAAAGAGAAAAGCAAGAGATGAGAAACATGTTCAAGATAGAACACAGGGTTCCCCAGAGGGAGGGGGGAAGCCTGAAATAAAATTCTTAAATTTAATTGGCTTAATACTTTAAGGCTGAAAAGCACACTTTATTATAAAAGATTTCAGTGGAAAATTAATTTCAAAAACTTAATTGTAAAATGTGCTTATATACTATCTTAAATTTATTTTATACTAATTAAATAAGCATGATAATATTATTTCAATGTGATTGTCTTTATAAGCTAACAAAACACCAAGTGAATTAGACTTTTAATTTCTGGGGAAAAACAAAAAGACAAATCACCATAACATTATTGCCAATATAAATTTTCAGGAAATTTTGTAAATGTTCAAACCACAAAAATTATTTCTTGTAAAAATGGCATAAGATACTTATAGTGTACTTAAATAATATTTATCTTATTAGAATGTTTTTCCTGTTTTTTTTGGCTTACTACTGTATTTATGACACTCATATTATTCAAATTTAGAACATAAAATTAGCTTGCAATTTCTTTCTCAATTTTTGTTACATAAGGACATACTCAAGATTTGAAAACAGTTTTAACTTTCTCTTATATTTAATTTATATATTCTGAGATAATAGAAAATTCAGCATTTTAGAAATTTCAAAATATCTCACAGGTATAACCTATATATATGTATATATATATATATATATTTATGTGTGTATTTTGATGATATGCTAAAGTATTGGGCATCAATCTATTTTCTTTTTTTGAAAATAGGTATTTATTTTAAAATTTTAATGCCAGTGAAATACACAGTTACAAAGTTTTTCATGATTGTGTTTCAGTCATGTAATGTTCCAATATCTGTCCTTTCACTAGTATACACTTCCCACCACCAATGTCCCCAGATTCCCTGAACCCCACCCCTCTCTCTCTCTCTCTGTGTCTCTGTGTCTTGTGTCTCTGTCTATCCCTGTCTGTCTCTGTCTCTTTATCTCTCTATCTCTCTGTCTTTGTCTCTATCTCTGTCTCTTTATCTCTCTGTCTCTCTGTCTTTGTCTCTGTCTTTGTCTTTCTTTCTCTCTGTCTTTGTTTCTGTCTCTGTCTCTCTCTCTCCTCTCTCTGTCCTTATTTTTCCCTTTGGGCATTGTGGTTTGCAATGCAGATAGGTTATCAGATATATCCTTTTATTTACTTTCATCACTCAGTTGATTTCCAACTATTATTATCATACTGTTCCCTTCTCTATCCAACTGCCCTTTTCCTGCACACACACTGCAGGAGGCCTCTCCATTTACCAGCTCTCCCCCTCTAGTCCAGTTCGTTTTTTATACTAAGGGTAAAGCAAGCAAGGATAAGATACCAAACATGCTTCAATGCCAGCATCCTATTTGATTCCCAGAGAACCACTGGGTCTCATTCGCAAATTAAATAAATAGTAAATAAAATTAAAAATTGTTTTTGAATGTTTTAAAATAAAGTAGTTTTTTTCTGAGTGATATTTAGATGATCCTGTCAATAAATGGGCCATTAAGAGAGATTCGAACTAAAACTATGAAAATTAAACAAATAGATATTCTAATATCCCTTCAATGTCATATAACAAAAGTAATAACCCATCCTAGGAATATATGAACTTTTAGAAAATGATCATTTATTTGGGCTGACGAGATAGCACAGTGGGTAGGGCATTTGCCTTGCACACAGCCAACCTGGGTTCAATTCCTTCTTCCCTCTCAGAGAGCCCAGCAAGCTCCCGAGAGTATCTTGGCCGCACAGCAGAGTCTGGCAAACTACCCATGGCGTATTCGATATGCCAAAAACAGTAAAAACAAAAGTGTCACAATGGAGATGTTACTGGTGCCCGCTCAAGCAAATCGAAGAACAGGATGACAGTGACAGTGATACAGTGATCATTAATTGATCTTTATAGGCTGATTAGATCCCAAACCCTGTAAAGTGACCTGCCTTCTTTCTCAATACCTTTATACAGTTTAGTATACATGCCTTTGTTATTTTGTAGGATAAGACAACCAAAAGTTTCAGGTTCTTAAGAATCAGTATATTAGCTGAGTGATTTTATTCTAAAATGAGTAAAAATTCTACTGATTCAGTTAAAAGTTAATTAAGAGTCTCAGGCTGGGCCGACACCGGCTCACGCTCTGCCGAGACTTGACCTGGGCGGCCACACACTTTGGTGAGGCCGCTTTGCTGCTGATTGACCATGATCCAGAGGCCAGCTAGACTACTTTTGGTCCCAGAAACTGCTTGCAGCCATGTCTCTAGACTGTGAACTAAGCCATTGCCCCATACAATGAAGGGAAATTATGCAATTTCTAACATAAATCTCTCAGGACTTAATTACTAAAATACTAAAATACAGAAATACTAAACCGCTCGGCCACTACCGCGGCAGTGTGACTTCATATCTCTTCATTCTCAGCAATGGAAAACTAATTATCAAATGCTTCCTTGTCAGTACAGCTGTTTTTTTTTGGGGGGGAACTCCAAAAACAATAGTAAGTTTTGTGTTGAAATATGGAATGTAATCAAGGTAAAGAGAAAATGAAGTGAAATTTATTAGTTACGCAGAGGGGGATGGGGGTTGGGGGTTGGGAGGTATACTGGGGTTTTTGGCGGTGGATTATGGGCACTGGTGAAGGATCGGGTGTTTGAGCATTATATAATTGAGACATAAGCCTGAGAACTTTGTAACTTTCCACATGGTGATTCAATAAAATAAATTTTAAAAAGTTAATTAAAAGAGGCCACTTGTATTAATATTTTTATGTAGATCATCACTATCATCACTGTCATCCCATTGTTTGTCAATTTACTCGAGCGGGCACCAGTAACGTCTCTATTCCTTTCAGCCCTGAGATTTTAGCAGCCTCTCCTTACTTGCCTTTCCCAATGATTGGAGGCTCTTTCAGGGTCAGAGGAATGATACCTATTGTTACTGTTTTTGGCATATAAAATATGCCATGGGTAGCTTGCCAGGCACTGCCCTTGTGGGCGGGATACTCTCGGTAGCTTGCTGGGCTCTCCAAGAGGCATATAGATAGCACTTTTATTATGTTTTGTTTGTCTTGAGTCTTTAGCAGCAGTACTCTAGCCTTACTCATGGTCAAGTGCTCCTGGCAGACCTGGGTGGGGGAAGGGCATAAGAAGTGCCAACGATGGATTCTTAGTAAACTGCATACAGGTCAAATGCCCTATTTTTGTACTATATTTCCATCCCTGATAATTATATTTTTGTATTTTAGATTATTTTAACCACTGTATCACTGTATCACTATTGTCCCAATGTTCATCTATTTGCTCGAGCAGGCACCAGTAATGTCTCCATTATGAGACTTGTTATTATTGTTTTTGGCTTATGGAATAGGCCACGGATATCTTGGCAGGATCTGCCATGCAGGTAAGATACACTTTGTAGCTTGCCAGGCTCTCCGAGAGGGGCAGAGGAATCGAACCTGGGTCGGCCATGTGCAAGGCAAATGCCCTACCCGCTGTGCTATCACTCCAGCCCAGATTATTTTAATGGAATAAAGTAAAAAGAGGAATACTGGCCAAATGAAGCCTCATCAAAATGATTAGTATTTAGCACCTAAAACCAGTATTTTTCAAACTAAAATCAGCATTGAAATTCAAGATATGATTTCATTCCTTTAAAATTAAAAAAAGTCTGGTATGAAGAAAGAAATGAGTCTCACTGCTTTTATACTTCCCTTTCTTTAGAAATGTTTGTGTTTTCCTTAAGGTCAGCTATGTATGTTTGTTTTTTTTGCTTTTTGGGTCACACCCAGCGATGCACATGTGTCACTCCTGGCTCTGCACTCAAGAATTACCCCTGGCAGTGCTCACGGGACTATATGGGATGCTGGGAATCGAACCTGGGTTGGCCGCATGCAAGGAAAATGCCCTACCCTCTGTGCTATCACTCCAACCCAGCTATGTATGGTTTCGGTTGTTCTTACTATGCAGCATTTCCTAGTGTCTCAACTAAGCTATTTCTTACATTGCATCTGTTTCTAAAATATCCATTTTGCTATACTCTTTTCAGTTCAGAACAAAATAGATGTTAGAAGCAGAAGGTATTTGAAGGAAACGTATTGCTTCTGGGAGGCGGAGTGGAAGCCTGGCCATGAATGTAAAGTGCTGCTGTCTGTCGCTCTTCAGAACAGTATTCCTTGTCTTGTCATGTGAGTTCAACAAGGTAGAAAAGTTATGGTCTACCTCGAGGTTCCACTTGTAAAGGATGTTTCCTTGTAAGGCCATTTGACCGCACTTAGTGTACTGCAGAGAAATCCTTTGACCTCATGACAAGCAATGAAGGGACAGAATGAAATGCTGCCGCGTGTGCTGAGGACCCAGTTACTCAGTGAGTAGTTTTGTTGTCTGACAGTTCCTCTTATTGAATCATTCAAAGACTTTTCACTAACTTAAGTCTTTGTAGTTATTGGATATAGCACTGTAATGCTATTGTCCTATTGTTCATCGATTTGCTCGAGTGGGCACCAGTAACATCTCCATTGTGAGACTTGTTCCTGTTTTTGGCATATTGAATACACCACGGGTCGCTTGCCAGGCTCTGCTCTGCGGGTGGGATACTCTCGGTAGCTTTCTGTGCTCTCCGAGAGAGAGGAGGAATAAAGCCCGGATTAACCACATGCAAGGCAAACACCCTACCTGCTTTGTTATATAGAAATAAGAGGATGATTTAAGTAATGAAACAAAATAGGCAAATTGATTGCATGTATTAACTTTGAATTTAAAATAATGAATAAGGTCTATTTGTAAATGCTACATTTGCGGATATTTTTGAAAATCTAATATCATATTGATATTCTCTCAGAGACCACAAATATTTGTTGAACAGAAGAGCTGATCGATATCTTTCTGAAGTATATATATTCTCAAGCAATTTAAATGTATATCTATTCTAAACTACGACACATGATTGATTCTAAGAGGCCATGTTTTTTCCCTATTGAATTTCTCTAAATTTTTTTTCATATTAAAACTGATGAGGTATCAGACTTAGTTGACAGCGCTTTGTCATTCTTAGTGGTGTATAATAAAACGATACTGCAACTGAAAACTTATCTCCAAATTATAAAAATTGAGCCGCTGAGTTTATTGGAAATTCTGTCTTGATCACTTTATAAATAGTCTTTTTCTTTATTTTGTTACTTCTTTGTAGAAAAAACTATAATTTATCTTTTAACTCAGGATCCTTTTGAAAATGACAGGAGTTTTAAAAACTAATAGTGTGATAATGCCAACCTAAAAAGCAACAGAAGAAATCTAATTAAAATGAAACTCTCTCGCCAAGGAAATGAACACGTACATATATATCTTTGATATATCACTTCATGAATCATATCCAGATTTTATGAATGCTCATATACATTCCATGATCCCAAATTTAAAAAAAGGCCTTTAATTTCTACTAAGCAAGTTTCCTATTCTTACAGTGTTGAAAGAATATTAACCAAATGCTGCTAAGGACAATGTCCCCTTGGACAAAGAAAAACCTTGAGGATATGTTATCTGATGCAAATGTTCTATTCACTGTCACTGTCACTGTTATCCCGTTGTTAGTGGATTTGCTGGAGTGAGCACCAGTAACGTCTCTATTTCTCCCAGACCTGAGATTTTAGCAGCCTCTCCTTACTCGTCTTTCCCAACAACTGGAGGCTCTTTCAGGGTCAGGGAAATTGCTGTTTTTGGCATATTGAATATGCCACAGTAGCTTGCCAGGATCTGCCCATGTGGGCGGGATACTCTCGGTAGCTTGCCAGGCTTTTCCTATATAAAATAATTTGAGAATTGCTAAGATGAGATGCTATATAGAAAAATGTTCCCAATAGTTGGGACCAAAAAGTGTACTATTACTCTATACTGAAAGTGTCTCCTCAAATCTGCCTGTTGAAACCTTAGTTTTATTTGGAGTGGGACCTTCAGAAATGGATTGTATCTTTTTGTTTGTTTGTTTTGCTTTTTGGGTCATACCCAGCGTTGCACAAGGGTTACTCTTGCCTCTGCACTCAGGAATTACCCCTGGCAGTGCTCAGGGGACCATATGGGATGCTGGGAATCAAACCCCGGTAGGCTGTGTGCAAGGCAAATGCTCTACCACCTGTACTATTGATCCAGCCCCAGAAATGGATTCAATCTTAAGGGTGGGTTTGGATGAATTGATAAGGGGATTTTTAAGTCCCCTTTTAAAAATCTATCTCAATATTCTTTCTTCTTATTTTTTTCCTTATATAAGGAAGAACAGGGTAAACTATTGCCTGAATCTACAGGTGCCTTGTCACAGACCAAATATACTGTAGTTTTGATATGGGCTTTTTGGCTCTACTATTTATAATCCCTATATCCCTAACCCTGTCTATGATATGCAATTTTAGCATCCTGCAAGAACTAAGGCGACTAGTCCTAAACTTATTTGTTTACATATTCAAGGAAAAATTTCCACGTTTTATTATTTATTGATTCATTCATTCATTCATTCATTTGTGCACATGTTAATTAGTTTTACAAAGCATTTAGTAGACATCAGGAAGCATTTAGCTCAAAAATAAATGAATTGGGGCTTATTGAACCATTTATTGTTTTCTCTATTGAGGATGAAAAAGAGTATTAAAGGAAAGTCAATTGTATAGCAATTGTCTCACGTTTAAGAAAGAAACCTTTGCAAAGTCTCAGTAAGGTACATCAAATGGTGATAATTCACCTATAAATATAATTAATGCTATAAGAGCAAGTGAAGAAATGTAATTTTAAAAGAACTTGTTGGCAGAAATAGCTATTATATAAAGCACTTAGAAAAATGGAATCTTATATTTGAACACTTCAGAAACTGCATCAAGAGGTTAAATAAATTTTAGTGTATTTGATAAAATTAAATATCACTTCAACATTGTTAACATATAGTAATTATAGAGATATTGAACTTTATTGGTGCAATTTAATAATTACTTTCTTATTGAATAAAAATATGTAGCCTTGTGTCAAATGCCATGTTAACAAATTTTTGTAGAGTTTCAGTAAGGGATGAAAATATCGAGGTGTGTACTGATTTTAAAAAAAATATGAGCATATTTCGAAGTTGACATTTTGGTTGCTTCTCTACAAATTTTGATATTTTAATCCTTTGATAGAAGCAACGGAAAAAATAAACATGAATTTTCTCTTTTGCAAGTTAAAGCTCTAATGATTTCTTATTTTACTTTCGTAATTCTCTGGATTAGATAACAGTGTTCAAAATGTGATTAGATTCATACTAGAAATTGAAAGTCTTTATACCTTTGGTAAGGTGAACATTTAGTTTGTTGACCAGATTTCCAAAAAAAAAAAAGGTTATGATGCTCACCAAATCCTTTAAATGTAAAACTGTAAAAATAAACATTAATCATGTGATCATAAAAATAAAATGCTATCTCCAACATAAGGACAATAACTTCTATTTTTTCACAATCATTTCACTGAGCCTGATAAATGACTTGAATAATTTTTTTTCAATTACCAAGCAATGGAGTATCTATGAGAGAGAGAGAATTCCAGCATTCATTGCGATAAAGACAATTACAAAGAAACAGATTAAATAAAATAAATTACCATCAATTGTTTTCTTAGAGTCAGTTTTATAAAAATGATATTGTTGCCCAGAGAAGATATGATTGAAGTCACCAGTGATGATTAGTGAGGGGAATCCTATAATACAGCTGTTCTTTTCTGTGTAATGCTTTTATTGGTATACTTACTAATTCCAGAAAAAAGGAAAAATGTCAAATATGTGGAGACTTTTAAAGTAGGAAGTGGAACTTCAGAAAAATATTACAATAAGGAAAGAAATAATAAGATAAGATTTTGAATTACCTATCACTACATTATCTCTGACATAAACAGAAAAATACCCTGAATTATGAGGTTCATCATGTCCACATTAAAAGCAAATTAGCAGCTGAAGAGCAGCAAGCAGTGTTATTTCTGGGATTGAAATTTTAGAAAAATATCTTCAAGTGCTTCATTCTTGGAATTTCAAGTAGAGGTAACAACATAGTTTAAGAGAGTAAAATCAGGGTTAGGAACTATCTTGAAATATATTGGGAAGCTCAAATAAAATAATAGGTAGTTATGGGTGCACTTATGCTCCTTTGTATGGGAGCAAAAACTATGCATATATATAAAAATATATTATTTTATTATAGAAAATAGTAGGCTAACTTTGGTTTTAAAGTTTTTATTTTTAGTCCTTAATTTTTATTCTTCTTGGGCATAGTTTCTCTTCATTTTTTACTGTATTAGCTTTTAGTTATTTTAGTAAGCAAAAAAACAAGCAAACAAAAAAGACTTTTAAGTATACGCCTATCAGAGAATCACGACCTTCTTTAATAAAATAAAAATGATGTTGTGAGTGATTTTATATCATTGAAAATTCTGAACATTCAATACTGCTTTTGAAAATAGAGAATGCCAAATATTATGTTGAATGCATCTATTGTTTGGAATTATATATTTTTGTACAAATGGCTTCAAGTCTATTATGTATCTGATTTAAAGATTAAAGTTGTATGAATCTATTTTAACCTGCATAAGAAATTCTTCTTGTTGTTTCCAATGCACTTAATTAATTGTCTTTCAAGGAAATATATTTATGTCTGAAAAATTTGTCTATTAAATTTCAAAATGCCTGATACATTCTTTCTGTTTATTGTAATATAATTTAATGAGTCACTTTATCTTAATATTTCCATTCAATGTTCCTTTGTTTTGAATGTATTTATTGTTGCATTGCTCACTTTTTCCTGAATATAGCATTTCTTGGAATATGGTTTTAAATCAATATTAGAATTATTGTATTTTGATGTATTACATTCCTTCTCTTCTTTATTTCTTTTTATCAGTTCTTTATCTTTTTAATGTGCTTTATTATGTGCTACAATTATTTATTTATATAACCATTTTAAATCTTCCAATTCTCCAAAATGATTCCAATGTGAAATCACATCAAATACATTAGATCCATATTAAGGTTAAAAAACAATTCTGACCATTTCTTTATTTATGTTTTGGGCAGATGAATGCCAATTGGAATGTAATGTATTAAGACAGTTTTTAATAGTGAACTTCCAAAATATCGAGAACGTAATAGTCTAGTATTTCTAGAGCTATATTTCTATAGTCTCTAAGTAACTGAAAACTATTTCTACACATTGCTTTTCTAAATAAATTTGGACAATGTTGCAACATTGTGACTGTTATTACTATGCAACTAAAGAAAACTTCTAAAAACATTCAAAATGGTGTTTAATAGATTCTAATTAATATGTTGCTCCTGTATATAGTTTACTTGTTTTTGTCTTTCTTATAAATCTTATTGTATAAATTTGAATTTAAACAGGCACTTTACATGTATATATACAGAAGTATATATAATCAGTTTAGAGTATCTTATTAAATCATTTTTATATACAGCTTAAAAATGCAAGTTATTTGGAAATACAATTTTATGAGTAGGTAAATTAAGATAAATTGTATCCTATGTCTGAAATTCCCCACTGAAATGTCATTTTCCAGTGCCACTAAAAGATCTAGCATTGCATTGGAGATTAAGGTTGTATGTTGTTCATTTTTGTTCTTTTAATTTTATTTCTGTGATACTGGAGATTCAACCCAGGTCCTCAAAAATCCAAGACAAATCTTCTATTCTGAGATAATCATCAAGCTTTGTTTTGATTTTTATATACTTTTAAAAAAATTTATAAATTTGTTCACAATAATTTGTTACATTTAATATTCCAACACCGATCCCACCATCATTACACCTACCTGCCACCATATTTTGAAACTTTCTGCCTTGACTCCTGCCTCCAAAGCAGGACCTACAAAACTAGTTTTGCATTGATTATTATGAATAATCGACTAAAATTGATCCAAAATAGTTTCCTTAGAGGAAAGTGTATAAAGATTGTTTTGTCTCACCCTGGAACCCTTATATACGAGATTACCAACATATAAAATGTTGCACAGTTGCGCACTCCGGGAATTCTAAAATTTTAAATACAGTTTACAGCTGAGGTTAATTTAATTTTTTTTTTTTTAACTGGATGGTGACTTTGGGATTTTCAGCAATTTAACTCTTGGGTGAAGCTCATCTGAGCCTGTGGAGAGCGGACTTGAGCATGGTGACACTTGAGTTCTGGAGGTTTTCAGTTAGGATAGGTAAGTGAACTGACCGGACCCCTGCAGGTTGCCTCAGATGATGAGACAGCCTGGCGTGGGGTCTAGAGGCATCTCTCTGGCGTACTACTCTGTGTTGCTCTCTTCTGAGAGTTTCATTTGTGCATCTCTGGCTCATGACCATTAATGAGTTTAGAGCATGTCAGATGCAGTTCTGGGTGTGACTGCCAGTCTACTGGAAGCACAGGGAGATGGGGGAATATACGTTTTTACAGGAAGATATATTTTCTTTAATTAACTGAGTCACCTTTCAAATCATTAAAAAAAAAAAGGAAATTCAATGTTGTTGGTTACATATGCTTAGCAACCTCCAAATCAATTAGCTTTAGCATTCAATAAATTACAGAAAGTAAAAGTTTTCAAGTCACATATGAACAATGATATAGATTATTGTTATTATTATGAAAAAATGCTGTCATGTTGATAGATATTTTGAATTGTTCCAACATATTGTAACAATAACTTGTATTCTTGAGATCTCTAAGACATAATATATTTATATATATAGTTATTTTCTTTACCAGCCAACTATTAAGATGGACTTGTCCATATTCTATTACCAGATAGATGCACATGTCCTGAATTAATAATCCTAAAGTTAGAAAAACTTGTCAGTGTGGTGTAATTGATTCAAATAAGCTGTTGTAGACATATAACTTTCATTTGTTTGCTCATATGCTTCCTCTAGATTTAAATATTGCTTAACATTTAAATATTTTTAACACTCGTCTAAATACCTCACTTTAATCTGTATTTGTATATGATTTAATACAGAATAACTATTTTTTAACTGAAAATGCACTCACTGAAAAAGTTGTTGAAATTATAAAGCTTAAGAAATTTAGGATTTAGTTGACACAATTTTTTAGATTCAGCAGAGATTTTTTTTATTTCTATAATTTTGTGTGTGCATATACATGTATATATACTACATATATGTACACACCTATGTATGCACATATACACATATACATGTACATGTGCATACACACATACATGCACACACATAAAAGCTTTATACATATATATCTAAATTTCTTAAGCTATATACATATATTTTTGAAGTGAATTTCAGACAAGTTAAAGACTTCAGCATCAAATATTAAACTCAAATATTAAATTCAAATAAAAATTAGAATTTTGAATATAGATTTAGACTATTTTTAAATACAGTTTCAGACTTTTTTAGTAAAACACACAATCTAAGATTTATAGAAGAAAATTTTGATACATTTTAGCATATATCTTGGAGAACCTGTCAAGCTACCAAGAGTTTACTGCCCGCATGGGAGAGCCTGGCAAGTTTACAGTGGTGTATTCATATCCCAAAACCAGTAACAATGATGAGTCTCATTCCCCTGACCCCGGAAGAGCCTTCAATGCGGCACCATTGGGAAGAACGAGTAGAAAGGTTTTTAAAATCTTAGGGATGATGTGATGATGATAGATATACATGTATATAGACATATATATAGACATAAATTATATATATGTATATATATATATATATAATTTTTTATCTTGTTGGGGTTTGAACCCAAGGTCTCAGGCATGCAAAACAAGTGCTTTACTGCTGAGTCATATCTACAGTTGATTCATTTTCAAATTAGTTATCAATGTACTTGAGTTTCTTCAGTTGTTATTATTCACTGTATCACTGTCATCTCATTGTTCATTGGTTTACTCAAGCGGGCACTAGTAACATCTCTATTCCTCCCAGCCCTGAGATTTTAGCAGCCTCTCTTTACTCGTCTCTCCCAATGACTAGAGGCTCTTTCAGGGTCAGGGGAATGAAACCTACCATTACTGTTTTTGGCATATCAAATACACCACGCGAAGGTTGCCAGGCTCTGCCTGTGTGGGCAGGATACTCTCAGTAGCTTGCCAGGCTCTCAGAGAGGTATGTATATATATGTACATGTGTAGTGCTCTCAATAATTTGTTGCCTACTGTCTGAACTCCATCAAATATGGTGTAGTAATTATAGAAAATGGATAAGAAGTGTCTTTATAATGTGTTGAAGTGGCCACGCAGTCCGGAAAGCGGCCTGGAGCATGGTGGCTGTTTGGTAGTGGAGGTCAGCTGTCATGCCTGGGTCCCTTGGGGCGGGCAGGGTTCTCCCCTTATCCCCTCTGGGGCACCCCGAGTAAAATCAGCCTGGCATGGAGTCATTATTATTAATTTTATTTTGGTGGTTGGCATTGAGGAATCACACCCGGCAGTGCTCAGGGCTTTCTCCAGCCACTATGCTCAAAGAGGACTGTCTCCTCATGGTGCTCAGGGGACAAACTATGGTGCCAGGGTGAAGAACCGGTGTCTGCACTATGCAAGGAAATGGCTTACCCCCGTACTATCCTCTCTGGCCCTATATTATCAGTAATTTTAGACTGACAAGTTCTTTTATCTCTTTGTGCTGACATGATCAATTTTTATCTATTGGTAAGCTTTCCAATTGGAGTTAATTTGAAACTGATTGACATGCTTATCCAAGATGCCCTGAACCACCTAATGCAAACAATACCAGAAACTGTACACTATAAAGTTTAATCTCTGTCTCAGCCGTAACTACAGAAAGTAATAGTTTTTCTTTTAAATGTTAACTGAAATAAATTATAAATGCACTAGACAAAAAAAGAAAGAAACAAATCTTTTGGTAGAATAGAGAGGTGGTGTTTGACCTGCCTTAAATGTGCTTACACATAGTCCCTTGAGCACTACCAGGAATAAATCTCTGAGCACAGGTTTAGGAATAGCCACTGACCACCTTCAAAGAGGAAACAACCTTAAGTTTTCCCAAGTTTAAGTTGAGGATTACACTAGAAAAGAAGCTGACACAGAGAATGTTCAGATAAACAATGCCAGAGCCGGGAATATGGCTCAGTGGTAAAGAACAGGACATACTTTGCATGTATGAGACCTAGGTTAGATTCTTGGCACTTCAGAAGGACAAAAAATAAAGAAAAGGAAAAGAACAGATTAGCAGTTTACCACTGCAACTTTAGCTCAACCCTTCACCCACTACCCAGATAGTATGCAGATACATAGAGGGAAAACGTGGGCTGTTCTTTGTAGAGGAAAATTTACATTGAAATAATACTTAAAGTAATAAAGCATTTGTCTTTGACAGGCAAGTGGCAATTCTTAATATCTGAGCTGAAGAAGAATTTGCATATTTTGAACTTCAGATTATTATCGCTTAGGCAGAAACCTTTCTAGGTGGGAGGAGGAGGAAATGCAGATTAAGGACAAAACCCTGTTTCAATCATTTTTATCTCAAGATTTCTGTTCAGGGGCATATGTAGTCTTCATTTATAAGCTACTGCAGTGGACCTGGGGCTGGATCTTTTCACAGTGACACAGCAGTGGATTAGAATGTACAAGGTCTGTTTCTTCAGCACTTCAACAGCACAAGAAGAAAGTGTTTTATTTTGCGACATTTATGATGCCAAAACCTCTGGACATTCACATACTCAGTCCATGCTTATATATAATATCATAAATATATATATATATTTGTGCAAGCAACATGAAGAAAAGAAAAATGAATCTTTTGGTTAGATACATATATAGTACATATATATGTTTTTATATATATGCATATATATATGTGTGTGTGTGTGTATATATATATATATATATATATATATATATATATATGGACTGGAGAGATAGCACAGAGGGTAGAGCATTAGCTTTGAATGCAACCAACCCAGGTTTGACTTTTCTGTCTTGTGGGAGAGCCCATCAAGCTACTGAGAGTATCCTGCCTGCATGGAAGAGACTGGCAAGCTTTCCATGGTGTATCTGATATACCAAAAACAGTAACAGTCCCACAATGGAGACATTACTGGTGCCTGCTCGAGCAAATCGATGAGTAATGAGATAATAGTCACAGTGACAGTGATATATATATACATATATACATATGCATATATTTATATATAAAGAGTATTAATTTGTGTAAATATTTCTTACACATATATAAATGTGATATATATTCCTATATTTCTAAATTCATATCAAATTTTACAAATTTTATTAATTATTTTATGATTTCATTTTTTGGGGGCAAATTTCGAGCTCTCAAAATGTGTTCTGTTCACTTCATCTTCTGTTTGCTAGCTGTTTTTAATTTAGCACTTTTATTTTCCAACACCTTGTTAGATATGATCCTTGTTAAATGCACTTTTGATACCTAAGTCAAATATATTTCTACATTTGAAATGCAACTCTTATTTTGGGTAAATCTGGAATCCTGTAAGGGAATTGTTTCCCTTCTGAATTCATGTTTAACTGCTGCTAATTCAATGATGCTAGTCCAATTTATTTTTTTCCTCCTGCAACTTATTCTTACATGTGGAGAACTTTGCGTTTATTTTTCTTCATCACCGGAGATCCACATTTTGTCATGACAGGTGTTCATTCTTATCAGTGAAGCCTGGAACGCAGTGAGCACCCTGAAGATGAATGCATGGCTCTTCATTCAGCTCATTTAAATTTTCTTCAATCAATGGTTTTGTTTTTCCTGGTCCTCCATCTGTCCCTCCATACTGCCCCTCCCCACATCTACCACAAGTCCTATTCTTTTTTTTCCTGTTAATTTTCCTGAACCTGTTAACTCACTAATTTCAGCCTCGATTTCTTCTCAGTTAATCCAATTTCTGAACGCATCATCCTAAATGTGAAAACAAATCAGGTGTCCATCTGTCTCTTCCAACAGTATTTCTCCTCTCTCTAAGTGCTTCAAATTTTCCATTTTATCATTAGCACTCTACCTCCTGGGGCTGATCAGATAAGTTGCAATTTTACATTGCCAATGAATTGAGATTATAATTTAATGTTAATATATTTCATAACAGGAATCCACAAGGTGTCATGTAAATGGTATTTCTTTGCAGAATTGCAGATAAAGGGCAGACTACCATCGCCCTGCTGAAATCAATGAAAGAGATGCTTCCTTATCTGTTACTTGTTTTCTTCTGCTACTTGTTTACTTCTTACTTTCTTGTAATGAAGAATCAGCTGTTCTTTCCAATCTGGGCTTAGTGAGGCTAGGAATATATATTTCCCCACACCTTTAGGGAAAAGACAACCTTTACTTTACTTCGCTTTTGTGGTTTCACCTTGTATAGAACTCTGTATACCAAGTGCATTGAAAGGTCATGCAGCATATGATTTTCATTTGAAGAGCTAAGAGGGAAAACTATGGACAGTGAATTTGAGTGTGCACACTTGGAAACACATAAAAATGATATTTTGATGGATACTAAACAAATATAGGTTATATATAGCAGTATGGATAATGTATAAAAATGAAAATATTGATAAATAAGATAAAAATGATTCTTAATATCTTATAAGTTATAACAAAAGTGATGGTCCTCATTAGTTGAATAGGAAAATTAAATAAGTGAGATTAAATTAATTTATTGTTCAAAATTCCACTTTCACAAATGTATATTTGGTGTTTTTAATGTAAAGACAAAAATATAATTTTTTGTGAAATTATGAGTTTTTAATACAGTTACAGAAAAGCATGTATGGTGCTTGACTAGCACAGGCCATACTGGGATCAATGTTAGCATATCATTTTATCCTCCAGGCCCTCCCAGGAGTGATCCCTAAGCTCAGAGCCAGGAATATACCCTGAGCATGGCCCCCAAACCAAAAATAGATAAATAAAAATACATAAAAATAAAATAGCCACTAAAACATATTGCCTGGATTGCATACTTGCCTTACAAATTGGGGTATACATATATTCATTGATCACTGTCACTGTCACTTCATCCCGTTGTTCATCGATTTGCTTGAGTGGGCACCAGTAATGTCTCCATTGTAAGACTTGTTGTTATTATTTTGGCATATCGAATACTCCACGGGTAGCTTGCCAGGCTCTGCTGTGTGGGTGGGATATTCTCCATAGCTTGCTGGGCTTTCCGAGAGGAGTGGAGGAATCGAACCCAGGTTGGCCACGTGCAAGGCAAATGTCCTACCCACTGTGAAACTATGTTAAAATTTTAATAAAGTGTTTTGTTAAAATCTGGAACATAAAATGTATTGGCACCCCTGATTTTCATACATTTTAACTAATATTATTTTTTTAATTTGAATCATTCAGTAATAATAATTTTCTTTACACTATTTCAAGGACTGCAACGTCCACCTCCTTTAACTTGATAATCACAGAAGTATTTATTAAGATGAACTATCAACAAGACTTTCAGCTTTTAGAGCTAAAGTACTAGTTTTTTGTTGAAAAATTTAACACCAGCAAATTTTAGACCTTGAGAAGAATGTTTTTCCTTCATAAGGAAGTTCATGGTGATTATTATTCGACAGTTACAACTGGTGAAATAAGTCAAAACTTTTGTGTATCTAGGAGTTTAATATGTTTGACATTAACATGTACCTTTTGATACTTTGTTCAAACTTCAGAAGAGCTAGGGCTAAAGACAAAAGTTTCAGAATGGGCAAAAAGATATACAAAATGAAGGCTTTCAAAAAACTCAAATGCTCAACCAAGATGAATTAGTCAAGAGGATTCAGTATGCATACGCGGTGGAATACTAAAGAAGTAGTTCTAAGAAAGAGCGAAGGCATGCAATTACAGCATATGTATGGAACTGGACTATGTGCTGAGTGAAGTTCAGAAGAGAGGGATTGATTGGGAACAATCTCTCATAGGTGGGACTTGCAGATACAGAGCAAGACAGCAACAAAGGACCAATGAAACCTAACTGGAGAACTGCTCCACACAATAGAGCAGTTCTCTATTGTGAACTTTTCAATGGGGTTAGCATGAGAATATTTGGGAAGTGGGTGTCTAATGCCGATCATATTGGAGCCACTGACCTCTGTCCAGTTGGGATTGAACACAAAGACAGTCACTTAAGGAGAAAGAGAAAACACAGAATGTTCAAGCTTTATGGGAAATCATCAGTGGAATCACAGGCAAATGATTTGTTCAACATTATACTGCTCCCTGACCTGAAATCCCAACTTGCAAGTCATCAGTTTAATTGACAAAGACATTAAAGACACTTAGTAAAGTATATCAGTATTCAATGGGCACGTGAAGAACAGAGGCTGGGGTACTTTGCAAGGCCGATCAGCAAGGCATCTAAAAGACCCTAAACGGGCTGAAGCTACAGAACAGTGGTTAGAGTGTTTGCCTTGCAAGAGGCTCACCTGGCTTCGATCCTCAACATCCCTTATGGTTCCTGATAACTGCCAGGAGTAATTCCTGAGTGCAGAGCCAGGAGTAATCCCTGAGCACCTCTGGGTGTGACCAAAAAAAAGCCAAATAAATAAATAAATAAAATAAAGACCCTAAACTGTTTCTATTATTCTTTTTTTTGCTTGCCCTTTTACCTATTCCTTTTGTTCCAAGGTAAATGTTTGCAAAAAAATTATATTCTATAATCTAAACTGCTTTACTTTTAAGGGAATATCTTAATCTTGATTTTTTGAGTTGCTGTTTTTATGGGGACAATTTCCCACAGGTGAGTATACTGGTAATGGGTGTGGCATTAGAACTATGGGCATGAGGACCAGCACTGACAGAATTGAGAATCACAGAATCTTAATCAATGAAAAAGGGGAGGTGTTAAACCTTGGGGAACATTACTATGTATATAATATTAAAAAAATAGGAGATAATAAGATACTGAAAATGATCAAGACTCAGTTAAGGCAAATTAACATAACAATGAATATTGTCTCTCTGTTTGAGATACTGTGGGTTTTGTTAGCAATACAATTATTTCCTCATAAATCACTGCAAATTTCATAATCAAGTAAAAAAAGATAGATTGAAAGGGCTCATATAATACACAGGTTTAAACCTTTTAGTTGTGGAAATAAAGAAATGATTTAATTTGTGAATTAATGATTAGTATGTATTAATGATAAAATATTAGTTGGAGTGATAACACAGCAGCAGGGAATTTGCCTTGAACGTGGCCAACCCAGGTTCTATTCCTCTGCCCCTCTTGAAGAGCCCGGCAAACTGCCAGAGTATCTCGCCCACACGGCAGAGCCTGGCAAACTACCCGTGGTGTATTCCATATGCCAAAAAACAGTAACAATAAGTCTCACAACGGAGACATTACTGGTGCCCACTTGAGCAAATCGATGAGCAACAGGATGAGAGTGATACAGTGACAGTGAATGATAAAACAGTATGAATTGTCATATATTTTCTCTTTGTCTAAAGTACTTTCCAATAATAAACTGGTAAGTATTCCAAGTAATATCTACCCTTCTGTGAGTGGTTCTGTTATATTTAAACAGTGGTTCTGTTATTTTAAACACTGCTTAAATTGTGTTTAGAATACACATCTTCTAAAATATTTTCTAGCATTTTATTAAATCATTGAAAGATCTAAATGAAGTAGAGATATTCATAAGAAATATTTTAGAGTATTTTTTCTTACCTAGGAGTATACTTTATATCTTTACTAACATATTAGTTTTAGTTAACACAAAATGACTTAAAAAACATACCAGTTTCTATCAACCATGGTCCTGACACAATGTGGTGAAGTGCTTTCTTTGGCCTAATGATGGTGTAGACTGAGATTATTACTTCATATATAGTTGAATATCTTCTTCTGAACTTATTCCAACTGTCCTAAGAACCCAGTCCCTTTGCACTAGAGAACTGGGTTCTAAATCTGTTGCTGAATATAGGTCAGTGATATTTCTCAAAGTAGACAGCTTTCCTACTTCCCCAGCTCTCGTCACAAGTCACAATCTATCACTTGCTTCTTTAAGACTCCGAAGGCATTTTATCTCTCTATCACTTTTAGACACAGAACAAAAGGGCTCTTATAGGTCAGGCCCTCCCATGTAGCCTCCTTTTCCTACTTACTCTAAGTCAACTAATCAGTAAAGCCCAGCGCACTTATACCTGCTAAACTCCTTTGTCATCTAACATAAGCATGAAAGTCATATTCCATCAAAATCACAGTGACAGTAATTTCAAGGTGAAGGAGTTCAACATGAAAATGAACAGCAAAGAGTAGAGATATTGGGACCCTTTGAAATCTATACAACTGCAAACCACACTCAGTGGCAATGCACTAAAATGTAACATTTATTTTGAATTTTGAACTCTGATGAAAAATATTAGGATAGAGGGGGCTGGAGCAATAGCAGAGCAGGTAGGGCATTTGCCTTGCATGCTGCCAACCCGGGTTCGAATCCCAGCATCCCATATGGTCCCCTGAGCACCACCAAGGATAATTCCTGACTGCATGAGCCAGAAGTAACCCTTGTGCATCGCTGGGTGTGACCCAAAAAGAAAAAAAAAATAAATATTAGGATAGAGTATTCCCAACATTAACTCATAGTATTTGGATAGCAAGGGTTGTGTCATTCTTGCTGTGCTAAAACTTACTTTTGCTTTGGGATCATACCTGGTTTTGTACTTTGGGAGACAAATACCATACCAAAGATCAGACCCAGGCTGACTGCATGCAAGGCAAGCACCTTAACAAATGTGCTTTCTCTCTAGCTTGTAACGAATTTTCCAATTTTTTTCTTCCCAAAACTAATAAAATTGAAAAAGAAAATTGATTCAAAAAAGTATTTTGATAATTATATGGGAAAAAGAACAAAAAAGAATAAAAGCATGTGCATGTAGCACAACAGATTTTTCCATAGATAAAGTATCTGATTTTCATAATTCCTATAACTTGACAAAGATTTTTTTCTCCTGTAGACTTAGTGTTGCTATAAAGAAGAAGCAGATATTTTTAAGTAAAAGATTTATAATATAAATAAAATTTCAAGTCTCTTGAGGGCTCTTAAGCACAAGTAAAAATATGCCCCTAAATTGGAACCAGAGAATTTCTATGGATTCTAATACATTTGACATTTGATTACTTACACCACCATTTCCAATATTCTTCAGCTTTTATTTGTGTGAAAAAAAATAATTTCCTTTTACTGACATGTCTGGAATTCCATTCACTAAGATGTTTTGTAACTTTACTTGAGGAAGCTGCTTTTCAATGAGATGATAATTATTTCTAAGATCAACAAGTTCTATCTCTCAAGTCTTTCTGACCCAGAAATTAATGGCAAATATTTCCTCTGAAGATGAATTTTTTCCTAAAAAATCACAGGGCAAAAGCCAAAAGCTTTGCCAGATTTTTATCAAGTTTACAAATACCTAAACCAAGAAATGGAAGGGGAAAATCACAATGTATTTATTTTAGGGAGGATACATCATACGATTAGGTGGGGTTAAATCATTAAAGTAAATTGTGGCTTGACTTTACACAAATAGAATTGATATTTACATTTAATGGTGGGGGAACATGTGCTAAGGAGAAAAATTGTTTGCAGAAGATGCATCACTGTTTATTCCCTCTTTCTTATGAAGTTCCTGAAAGGGGTCTTTTCATGGCTTTCCCTTCTATATAGATGTTCCTTCATATCTCTGACTTCTGGGCCACATGTGGTGTTTATGTGCTCAACCTCAAAACAAGGGCTCTGAGTTCTGTAGGATGCACTCATTCATCTATGTCAGAGGCAACCACAAGAAAATAAAACATAATTTTCAGTTGACTTCCTATGACTTTCATGTTTTCTTAATTTCCTGTTTTTTTTAAGCTTCCTGCTTGTGGACAAAAACCTTCAGCATTAGAAGCAGAAATTGCCTCAAAGAGTTATGCTTAGTAAAACACCATAATTTTGGAGGTAATTCCTTAAAATAAATTTCCTACTAGTTCTGCTCTTCTGACTCAATTCTTACTGGAGAAAAAAAAAGGCAAATTTTTAATGTATAACATAAAAAGTGGATCTAAGTGGGGTAAAAATCACCTGAGGTGAGGCATTTAGTTGGAAGAAAAAGGAAATTCTAATTTGAACCAATATGTAGATTGGAGAACTCCTGTAATAAACTTGAAACTGGGTTACTTGGAAGGTAAATCTTCCCGCTTTTCCCAAAAGTTCTGTAAGCTTAATCAAGGTAATTTGCTTTGGGCAAAGAGAGATATGTAGGCATTAAAAATTATTACTCAATGCACAGTTCTGAATTGACATGAATATTTGATCATCTGAAAGGTCACTGTACTACTCTACTTAGAGCGGGTGTTTATGGCTATCAGTTGAGAAATAAAATGTTGGCCTAAATTCATCTCTTAGTGGGTTTTGTAAATCTGAAAAATTTGCCTCTCCAAATTCCAAGAGTACAGTTGAAATATTTATACCCCAAGTTGGCAGAATTCCCATAATGTGTTGCCAGACCATGGTACAGTGAAGAAACGAAGATTTGGGCTCCATTATATACACAAAAATGGGGGAGAAGTGTCGGATGCAATTCTCCCAAAACTTCCATAAAAAGTCTTGAAAAATATAAGAATAGTAAGTTAAACTGCGACCTCATTTAACATGTCTCATTGAATCTCCAGAAATATCAAGCTAGGGAATTAAAAAGAATTATTGTAAACTTAATTAGAATTTAGCTCCACTTATAGAGGTTACTTCAGGTAAAATCAATATTGTAAAAGAAATAACATGGAAGTTACTAGTATAAAGATATCAGTATACAAAATTCTAGTATACGTTCCCATAGAAAACATTACCATAGATTTTTTTTTTCATGGAGGCTAAAGAACAACACATCATATCCATAGTTACTGCTCATGTATATGAACTCTGTCATAATGCAGTATACAGGAATTATAATTTTTTCACCATCCCTATGAAGATGTATCATCTCATCCATGCACTATGTATTATATCACTATATTAATACTATCATAGAAATTGAGCCTGGTATCAAGACATAGCAACTATCCTTCATAGTGTTTGTGAGGTATATATACCAATACCAAATGGTGGCGGATATATTCATGAAAATTCAGTAAAAGTGAGAGGTTGTTTAAAATAAAAATGAATAATTTCTTTATGTAGGATATATTTAGCTGCATGATGAATCTTCAGATGAAATAGTGCCAAGTGACTGACTTGCTATTATTTTCCAAGAGGGTCGTCCTGATACCTGATAGCCATTAAACTGTGTTGTGTTCTTCCAATCAAAATAAAGCATCAAAATTATAATTTATTGTTAAACTGACAACTCAGCCTATAGAGAATTTTGTCTGTCTCAAATTCTTTCTTTATCACCTTCCAGTACTGCTGAATATTATATCAGCATCCTTATGTTGATGAAAGACAACTCCTAAAAAACGGGGTCACTTTATACCCGAGTAAAAAAGAAAGCAGTACTATTATAATAAAAATCATTGATATCAGCATGGGCTCCTCCCCCGTTAATGGACTGATAAAATTGCCAAGGACTACTTAAGCCTCCAATACAATCTTGCCAAATTATTTTCTATGTTCAATGGCTATTAATTAGTTGGAAAATAAACTTAAAATATTAGAATGCATCTTTGAAAGTTTTAGACTGTACTCTTGATTATACTCTGATAGCTGCATAAAACAAAGCATAACTTTTACATTTTCAGATTTTTTAAAGAGGTTTGTAAATTTGTTTTGAAGAATACAAGAAGTGCCAAAGGTGAGCCAAGAAGATCCAGAGGTTAAAGATTGCCTATATCTGTATATTATATACATTTATATTTGTATATTATACATTTATATAAATGAGTTGTTTAAATAAAATTCTCTTTAATTTTATTTAATGAAAAAATGCTCCATCACTAATCATCAGGGATCAAAGCAATAAAGAAATATCTCAAAACAGAGACTGGCACACATCCAAAAGAATAAAAGAAACCAGTGTTGGTGTGGATGTGGGATCTGGTTGGGATGCTGATTGGTCCAGATATTTGGAAAACAATATGGTCGTTTTTCGAAAAATTAGAAATTGAGTTTCCATTTGACCCAGAAATGCCACTTTGGGGACTATATCCTGGAGATGAAAAAAAAAACAGTAGAAATGACATCTGCACTTGTACGTTTATTGCAGAACTATTTACAATAGCCAGAATCTGAAAAAAAAAAAAAAACCCGAATGCCCGAGAGCAGATGATTGGTTAAAGAAATTCTGATACATCTACACAATGGAATACTATGCGGCTATTAGAATAGATGGAATTATGAAATTTGCATATAAATTGATCAACACGGAGAGTATTATGCTAAGTGAAATGAGTCAGAGAGAGAGGGACAGACATAGAATGACTGCACTCATTTGTGTAGTATAAAGAAACATAATGGGAGACTAACACCCAAGGGTAGTAGAGATAAGGGCCTGAAGGACCACTCCACAACTTGAAAGCCAGCCTTACAAGCTGGAGGAAAAGGCAGCTGGGACAAAGAAGGGACCATGAAGTAAATGATGGTTGAAGGGATTATGCGGGATTGGAGATGTGTGCTGATAGTAGACTATGGATCAAACATAATGATGGCCACTTAGTACTTTTATTGTAAATCATAACACCCAAAGGAGAGAGAGAGAGTAAGAAGGAATGTGCTTGCCACAGAGGCAGGGAGATGGGGTGGGGGAAGCAAGAGGGATACTGGGAACATTGGTGGTGGAGAATGGGCACTGGTAGAGGGATGGGTTCTCCATAATTGTATGCCTGAAACGTAATCACAAAAGTTTGTAAGTCTGTAACTGTATTTCATGGTGATTTATTTGAAAAAAAAAAGTTTGTTGAACTTTTGGCCAATAAATTATTTAAATGTACTTTTGTTTTATCTACATTTAATATTAATGTTTATAATTCTCAAAGTTAAGAGAACTCTTAAATACATATTCTTAAATAAGCCATTGGCTTATGACAGGGATGAATGGAGACATTACTGGCACCTGCTTGAGCAAATCACTGAACAACGGGATGACTGATATAGTAATACTGTGAATAGAATTCTGATAGGTACTGATAAATGTCATGCTTTAGAGAAATTTTTAGTATTTTTTAATCAACCAAACTCAAAAGGAATGCTGATCAAAAATAATTAATATATAGTAAACAACGCAGTGAAATGAAAAACGAACCACTTTCAATAATGGTTGATTAAAATCTCATAGTAGTCCTCACTTTTGGCATTCAGGTAAAAACTAGAGTTGAATAATTATGATGGCAAAAGAAACAGCTGCTATACATTCCACAGTGAATATTACAGTCCTAATAAAATATCAAATATTAGAAGTTAGTATCAGTGTGGGATTTTATAATCTTGGGAAAACCACTAAACAAATTACAAAGTATGTATTCATAACGAAGCAGGAATAAAGATGACTCTGAGAGAGTGAAAAGAAACTGCTGTGCACATTATAAATCATGCATTATTGGATTTTAATTATGACAGCTTTGACAAGCCTAAGTAAATACTGATAAGCTCTTAAAAGCAGACTTGCCTTATCAGTATGGGGAAGACAATCATGCATTTAATTTGTCCTCTGTTCATAGATTAATCTCAATGGAATTGATAGTCTTATAGTATTGATTCTCAGCCAAAAGATTCTTTGCTCAATGGAATTTTGCTGTTAAATCTAGATTACTAATATTTACAGATGTAGAATTAGCATAGACATGTATTATATTTTTCTTCCAACATTTATATGCCTCTAAAGAGACTGCTGCAATTTAGGCCTACAGTTCTAAAGAGAAACAGTCCTGACCTCTGCTTTGTAAGAATTTTTGAGGTAAATTATAAAATCCACACTGTAAATATAGTTTTATTGTATTGCATCTTAAATTTTTCCTAGTTGAGTCATTCTTTTGCTAGGAACCATTTTGCCTCTTGAATCTTTCTTACTCAATTCTGAAGAACTGAGGAACTTCTTATTGATGACTTCAACTATAATTTCTTCATCATATTTGTCTTCCTATTTTCAGGAGCTCTCATGATTCATGTTGTTCCTCTTGAACTCATCCCATAGTTCTTAGTTATGCCATTCACTTTTTTTCAGACCATTTTCCATCTTCTATTGGTTTTTTTCCCCTTTTTTTTTGCTTTTTGGATCACAACCAGAAATGTTCAGGGTTTACTCCTGACTCTCCACTCAGGAATTACTCCTGGCGGTGCTTGGGGGACCATAGGGGATGTCAGGGATTGAACTGGGGCTGGCCTCTTACAAGGCCACCTACCCAATTTGCTATTGCTCTGTCTCCCATCTTCTATTGTTTTCTAGCAATTTCCTCCTTATCTTGGAGCTCCTAGAGATTTTTTTGCTCAGCTGCTCTTTATCTGTTGTTCAGAGCTTTGAGGGAGGTTCTTTTTGTTTGTTTATTTGCTTTAATATTACCTACCATGCTCCTTATTCTCAAAATGACAAAAGCCGTTATTCTCAAAATGACAAAAGCCAGAAAGAGAGACAAAATACTGAAAGCAGCAATTAATGAAAAGAAGCTTAGATGCCAAAAGAAAATGGGGATCTTGGATGCCAAAATTGGGACAATAAGAGTTAAAAAAAAAGCTCTATCAAGTGAGACAGAATGAGCTAGAATATGGACGGACAAAATACAAGAACCCAAATACAAAACCATCTCACCAAAATTACTCTATCCTGCTAGATTACTATTCAGACTTGAAGTACAATACACAACTTCATAGACAAGCAACAGCTAAGGTAATTCATAGCCCTGAAACCTGTTTTGCAAGAAGCAAAGAGCTTCTTTAAAATATTAGGACAAACTTCCCAATATGTGGTACTGAGCATGGCACTCACTAATGGTGTATATGGTTGCCTACTAGGTTATTAGAAAAGTATGCTTACTCCTAGAGTTTTTTTTTTTTTTGATTTTTTGGTCACACCCAACAATGCACTTGGGTTACTCTTGGCTCTGTACTCATCAATTACTCCTGGTGGTGCTCAGGGGACAATATGAGATGCTGGGAATTAAACCCAAATTAACTGCATGCAAGGCAATATCCTACCTGCTCTACTATGACTCCAGCCCCTACTCCTAGCTTTTTAAGGAATTTTATAGATTTTCTTTCTTTCTTTATTTTTTTTTTTGGTGGTGGGGGAGTGCACACCCTAAAATTCTCATAGGTTGCTCCTGGTTCTGCACACAGAAATCATTCCCCGTGGTGTTCAGAGGACCATATGGGATACTAGATATTGAATCCAGCAGGATCCAAAGTAAGCACCTTACCTGCTTTAGTATTACAGTGGCCCCGATATACATTTTCTTTCTTTTAATCAATGTCACTGTCACCGTCATACTGTTGCTCATCGATTTGTTCAAGCGGGCACCAGTAATGTCTCTCATTGAGAGACTTATTGTTACTATTTTTAGCATATCCAATATGCACGGTTAGCTTGCCAGGCTCTGCCGCGTGGGCTCGATATTCTTGGTAGCTTGCCAGGCTCTCCGAGAGGGGCGGAGGAATCGAACTTGGGTCAGCCGCATGAAAGGTGGATGCACAACCGCTATGCTATCGCTCCAGCCCCTTTCTTTTAACATTTAATATTATTTTTGATAATATTTTCACTCGGGGCACCGCATGAGGGGTGGGTGAGATCTCCCCGTCCCAAAGGACCCAGCCCCATTAGCTGTCCTCCACAAACTGCCAACATGCTCTGGCCGCTTTCCACACACTCGGGTCAAGGTTCATGCATGAGTGAAGTCCCACGGAACCAGGTAATGTGAAACTTTATGACCTTGGACTCTGAGCTCAATGGGACTTGGGAGCAGAGAATCTCTACCTGCTTCCACCAGTCTCCAGTGACCTGGGGGTCACACCCATAAGACACCTCCTGCCAGCACCAGATAATCTCCTCCTTGGCCAACGTCCAGAACTCACAACTGCTTCTTCCGGAAGGGAGCATAAAATGAGGCCTCCGTAATTATGCCACCAGACTCCAGGCCAGGCTGTTTTCACTCAAGGTGCACCAAAGCAGGGCGGGTGAGAGCCCTCCATGCTCCAAGGGACTCATCCCTGGCAGCTGACCTCCACAACCCAATTGCCACCATGCTCCAGGCCACTTTCCACACACTTGGGCCGAAACTCACACATGAGTGAACATATCCCTAAACCGCATGGCCACTTTCACAGCTGCTTGACACATCATAAGACACTCCCTACTAACTTTTCATAATTACCACACCACATTTAATTGGAGGCGGATGGCGCTGACACCACGAGAACCCCTCGCCCTCTGCTGAACCCAGCTCACCACCTCACTTCAGCCAACGTGCGGCTCAGCACGCCAGGCATGGAACTCTAAGCATGATCCCTGCTGGAACTTTATGCATGATTCCTGATGGACATCGCCCGCTGTTTTACAAGATTCAGACAGAATAGTGTGGATGGGGCAAAGAGAAACCATGGCAGTGGCCGCAGCATTGCTGCCTGCCCCAGCCAGGCTGAGTTGCAGCGCTGTCAGACATAAATTACTGGTGCCCGCTCGAGCAAATCAATAAACAATGGGATGACAGTGATACAGTGACAGTGATTTTTGATAAGGTTATTTATGATGATTTGTTACATTAAATATTGCAATAACAATCTCACCACCATTGGATCTCCCTACCACCTATTTCTTTTCAATTTTCCCAACCACCTTTCAAGCCCACCCCTATAGTAGGCCCTGAGTAGTTTATTTTATATTGCTTGTTATAAATACATTCATTGAAAGTACTATCATTTTAGTCCTTCTTTGTTTTGGCAGTCTAGTTTCGTCCCTGAGATTTTATCAGCATTTCTTTGCTCATCCTTCTTAATGCTGCTGTATTGTGGGCTCTTTTGGTGTCATACGAATGAGGGTCATTGTTGTTACTGTTTTTGGCATATTGAATATTCCATGGGTACTTTGCCAGGCTCTGCTGTGCAGACAGGCTACTCTCGGTAGCTTGCTGGGCTCTCCAAGAGTGACGGAGTCTTTTAGGGTGGCCTCTAATCACCCTTACAGGTGCTCCCATGGTTCACACCATATTTGAAGCCCATCAAATAAGGTGCAGTAATTATGGGAAATGGGTATTAAGTGTCTTATGATGTGTTCTGCAGCCTCAAAGTGGCCACGTGGTCTGGAAAGCAGCCTGGAATGTGGCGGTAGCTGGGTAGTGGAGGAAGCATCCATCGAGGACCTGATGGTGCAGAAGATCAAGTACGACATCATTGGTCTAACCGAAACGAGAAGGCATCGATCACATCATGCCATTTTCGACACTGGAGAAGAACTATTCCTCAGAACATGCAACGATAAAGGTGTTGGTGGTGTTGGTGTCCTTATCAACATGAACTTGGACATGAGCTTTGATTCATTTGAATGCCTAACAAACCAAATTACACTTGATAAGGTGTGGCTCACTGCAGGCAGCTTCTATCTTCATCATCTAAGCACTGACATCCAACTACGATGAAAAAGAAATTGACAAGTTCTGCATGGAGCTGGAGAAGTTTTATAAAGTAGACTGCACATTCTACAAGATCATTTTTGGTGACTTTAATGCCAAGATAAATTCGAGAAGGTCGTCTGAAGAACTCCACATTGGGACCCATGGCCTAGAATGGAACAAAAAGGGTGAGAAACTGAATTCATTATGTCGACCAAGACCATCCATGGTAACTCACAGTTCCAGAAGGCCAAATCTAAACATTGGACATGGGAGTCTTCTGGTGGACAGTTACACAACGAAATTGACCACATCATATTCAATTGATGGTTTTACCTAACTGATGTCGCTGTTGTCCCAAAATTCCAAAAGGGATCGGATCACCATCTCCTTCATGCAAAATTCTACTTCACAGAGCAAGGAAAAAGGATTGCAAAGTTTAAGTTTAAGAAGATAATTCCCAGAATGACCACAAACTGGAGCTCTTTGGCACTATTCCGTCAACATGGGATTCCCATGTTGATGAAATAGTGCCATCATTGACAACATGGACAAGGAATATGATTGACTGGTTCAGCATCTCCATGACTGCAAGAGAAACGTTGAGAGTGGAAAAGTCACAAACAAAAGCCTGTCTCATTCGCCAAAATGTTTTGGCACAAGCCTCAACTAATCAAAAGCTAATCTCCAAGCTCGAAAAGCAGTGCAGAAAATCTATAAAGGAAGACCTCATAAAGAGAAAAGCAAAAGTGTTGGCGGATGTGGCAGAAGCTGGGTAAAGTATTCAAAACACTCGCCTATCATTCACCAACTATAAGGCCAAGATGACTGCCCTCTGACATCCTGATGGATCTATCACATCTTCCAGAAGAGCAATGGAGAGGATTATCCACGACATCTACTCGGATCTCTTTGATAGCCACGTCTACCTGCCCACATATCATATTCCACAGGATGGATATGTCATTCCCAGTGTTCTTCCTTCCGAAATCTGACACGCCATTTCATTGGTAAAGATGAGTACAGCACCTGGTTCAGACAAGATCAGACCCAAAAACCTAAAGAATTTGCCGCCAGTACTCGTCAATACACTGGCTTGACTCTTCATATGCTACCTATCCGAATACAAGGTTTCATCCCAATGGAAAACCAGTAGGAGGGTTCTGTTGTACAAGAAGGGAGACATCCACAACATCAACAACTATCACCCAATCTGCCTGTTCTCTGTCATCTACAAGTTGTTTACTCGAGTCATCCTGAATAGACTAGGCAGAACACTACATGAAGGACAACCATACGAACAAGCCAGGTTCCGAAAAGGATTCATATTCACAATCGACCATATCCACACAGTGACCAAGCTCATTGAAGTTTCTCAAGAGTTCAAGGTGCCACTTTGTCTAAAATTCATTGATTTAAAGGCTTTTCATTCTTTTGAGCCTGAAGCAGTCATATAAGCCATAGCCAAACTGGGCATTCAAACTCAATGCATCAGGAACCTCCATGAGCTATATTATGGATTCACCACCAGAATCTCACAATTCTTCAAGGAGGGTAGTTCCAGAGAGTAGTTCCTTTTCACTGAAACTCTTCAGTGCCATCCTCGAGAATGTCATGCAATGACAAGAATGGGAAGGAATGAGAGTGAAGATAGACGATTGACAACCATACTCTCTCCGTTTTGCTGATGACATCGTTCTAATAACATCAAACATTAGCCAAGCGGCACAAATGCTGCGCGACTTCAAGCGCGTGTGTGGAAAGGTCATACTGCAGCTGAATCTCATCAAGACATGCTCATGAAAAATGAACTAGTGCCTGACATTCCATCTGTTCTCAAAGGAACGAACATCTCTGAATGCAGCAGCTATGTGTACCTGGGTCAAGAACTCAACATGAGGTACGACTTGGCACCAGAACTGCACAGGAGGAAGAGAGCAGCTTGGAATACCTTCAAGAGCATTGTAAAAGTGGTTAAGAGGACAAAACACCTCCGGCTCTGGGCACATCTTTTCAACTTCACCATTCTTCCTGCACTAACATATGCCTCAGAGACCTGGGCCCTATGAAAACAGGACGAGAACACTATTCGGGTATCCCAAAGAGGAATCGAAAGAGCTGTACTTGGAATATCACATTTTCTTCAAGTGAGAGAAGGAATCTGGAGTTCCCACCTCCATCGGTGATCAGGAATCAGGGACGCTTTCTCGTTTTCCAAGGCATTGAAAATCAGATATGCTGGATACGTAATGAGATTCAGAGATGACCGCTGGACTAGAGCTATTACAGAATGGATTCCACGTTAAAAGACCATATGGTCACCCCCCTATGATATGGTCAGACTTCTTCGTCAAAACCCTGAATGTATGGTTTGAGGCTCTTCGTGTTCCTGGAGCTAGCAGATGCCATTGGGCTACACTAGCATGCGACAGGGACGAATGGATATGTTCCTAGCTCCCACTGGAGCAAATCGAAGATCAATGGAATGACAAGTGACAAGTGTTATAAGTAACTCACAAAAAATAATCAGAAATGTTTTCTTAGAGGAACGTATGTGAAGATTTTTGTACCTCATTATGGAGCCCCTAAACCCGTGGATAAGAGATTACTAACATGTTGTACAGGTTAAGCCTTGTGTGCTTATATCTTGTTAATCAAGTGGATTGACATCTACTTTACATCCCATCCAATCTGATATGCACATTCAACAATGAATTGACACTCATTTATATTGGTTAATCTATGTCTCATCAACTTATTTTTATATCCATGTATTTTAATTTTAATTTCAGTCTTTTACTTATTAATGTATACATGTAAAGCAGTATCTATAATATGATGTTTTCTGTTATAAAACCAATATTCCCTTTCTTCGGACAAATTTTTACTTTTATAGATTTATTCATATTTTCCATTTACACTTTCTACTCTCTTTATTGTAATGAATTTTACATTTGTAGGTCTGCCTATTTCATGGAAACTCTAAAATACATTAGCATGGAATATTTTTAAATGTTTTCTTTGACAAGGAAATATGATAATTTCCAAGTACAAAATAAAATTTGAAACAGTATATATTTGTGTTGTGTAGATCTTAGATCTTAGTTGAAAACAATGTATTATAGTTGAAAACAACATATCTTAATCATAAACCATTACGTAAATTGCAATAGGCAGCATACTACACTGTTAAATGATTTGAATATTGCATGTATAAAACTGTCATCAACATTGTTGTAAACTACATGCCTCAATACAATTTGGGGTAAAAATAAATAAAATACTAGGGTTACTAAAAAGAGAATGTTGATACTCAAATGCTATAATTTTAATATTTTATTTGGTTTCTCAATCCCCAGCTTCAATGGGCCAATAAGATGAAACCCAGTCACACAAATTCAGTTACTGCATTGTATTACTGAAGATAAACAATCACTGTATCACTGTCATCCCATTGTTTGTCGATTTACTCAAGCAGGCACCAGTAATGTCTCTATTCCTCCCAGCCCTAAGATTTTAGCAGCCTCTCCTTACTCGTGTTTCCCACCGATTGGAGGCTTTTTCAGGGTAAGGGGAATAAGACCTATAGTTACTGGTTTTGGCATATCAAATACACCACGGGTAGCTTTCAGCTCTGGCCATGTAGGAAGGTGAACAATAAGGTTATAAAAACTACGCTAAAGGTCCTGAGCAATAGGTTTGCCCACTAGAGAGAGGTGTTTTGTTTTCCAAATTTCCAAAAGCTGTCTAGACAAATCCTTCCTTACTTAGTGATGAGGAATTGCATGATCTCTACCATCCAAAGTCAGCTTCTCATAATGGACATCTGTGAAACAATATCAGAACCAAAGCAGCTGCATTCTTACAACTCATTAAGAAATACAAGAGAGTCGTGCAGAACAGTATCACAGTAATGAAACCACTATTTTCCCTAACACATCTTCAGAGGTGTTAGGGAAATGAAAAAACATAAACAGCAACATCATAGAAGTGGCATTAAAAGTAAAAATGGCATTGCTATAAATTATAGTGTGGTAAAAATATAGTGAAAACATCTGCATTGTAAAAGTGTAATGAAAACAACAGGAGGTAAAGGAAGTGAAATCAACAGGAATATATTCTACAGGTACACAATATAACGTAATAAATTAAAACTCCAAATATGTGGATGTCCCCCATAACCACAGTAGCCTGAACTTCCTCACCCATGTCTTTGATTGAAATGAAAAATCTTGTGATAATAATCTGTTCATTTGAACAAAATCAGGCACTTATTCTAGTGTGTGCAATGAAAAAGTTCCAATAAAAAGAGTAATAGAAATTATTAATTGATATAGCTTTAAAAATTAATTATTGTAGATAGTTATATCATTACCAAATATACACCTCCGATCATGTTTGAGATTATGAAAATTTTAAATGATGCCAAAACTCTTCTCACTCTAATAAGTGAGTGGAGTAAATGAGCAAAGCATATAATGTAGCCCCTGGCACCTAGTAGTTACTCATTAAAATATGTCTTTTATGAAAATTTTAAGCAACCTCTGGATGAAACTAAACATATTAAAATTTGAATTGTAGAGTGTTACAGATTCAAAGAACTAAAATGCAGATCTTCACATTCAATTTAAGATTCCTTATATCCTTTTCCTTTTATTTCAAGGGAATGGTAGTGTCTCTGATTAACAATACTAAGCTGAGCAGTTAAACCAAAGCTAATCAGGCATGTGTGCTACCTTTTCACACATAGAAGCCAATCATTTCTATAAAACTAAAAAGATTTTTGGGCCCTACCCAGCTGTGCTCAGACTTTATTCCTAGATCTGAGCTCAGCGATCAATCCTTTTAAAGTCAGGAGATCATATATTGGTGCCAGGGATCTAATCTAGGTCAGCTAGGCACAAAATAAACACCTTACCGCCTCTTTTTTTCTCTCTGGCCCTAAAAATAAATTTTACAAAACTAAATTTGAATAGAAACATAAATTAAGAGTAAATCAAATCAGTTTTCACTTGTAATATGGAATTAGATGTTTAGTTTTAAGCATTATAAAGTTTTTTTTATAGATTTTTGTGTATAATAAGGTCAACCTGAAACTTATATTTTTATAAATCAGCGTTGTTTTGGTAATCATTTTTATGTTAGACTTTTTTTTCCCTCAGGAATTATCTAGGAAGAAATGGATAAATTTCTATATTCCTATACCTCCCAGACTGAACCAAGTTATGAATAGGAGAGAGAGAGAGGAGAGAGAAAGAGGGAGAGAGAGAGAGAGAGAGAGAGAGAGAGAGAGAGAGAGAGAGAGAGAGAAAGATGGGCAGGAGGAGGAGAAAGTTTCCTGCTACAGAGATAGGTGGGCAGTGAGGTCAGGAGGGAAACTGGGGACACTATTTGTGGGAAATTCACACTGGTGAAGGGATGGGAGTTGGGGAAAATTTAAAAATTAAAACAATTTTTAAAATAAACATTAAAACTTGAGTTTTTTATTTTTCAGTTCATTATCAGTGTGCATTATCATTCAGAGAAAATTCACAATTCTCTTTCAGGTGAAGTTGTAATAAATATTGAACAAATAATTAAATCTACTTTTGAAATTTCCTGTTACCTAAGTAGTGAAATTTTTAAAAAGAAAAGAATTATCTAAAAAAAAAAAAAAACCTTGCTCTTAGAAGATAGCAAAGCTAACTAAACACGCTGTAAAGAAAGAGGCATAGGTCCTTCAGGGAGAAAGACAGAGATTGAAGCTATCAAATACAGCTTATTTTTAATTCAATGTCAACCACAACTAGGCATCCATATAGCTGTGTGATTTTTCTGCTCTTTCATCCCCAGAAGAGAGCAGAGGTTAGATGAGTATTGAGACATACAATGGACAATTCTTCTAGTGGGGAAAGAAGGATCAAGGATTCAACAGAGTTTAAGTAAACAACGAAGAAGCAAACAAGCTAGTTCCATTACGGAGGTGACTGTTCATTTGACAACATTGTTGCCTATAACTGATCAAAAAACTTCTAAGAATTAGGAGACAAAACCCAAAACTTCCTAGTGTAAAGCACTCAGGAAGAATATGATAAAAATGTGAAAAATATTGATTGAATGGGCGAATTATCTTTCTAGTCTAATTGCATTGCTCACCCCCCCTGCCCAGATCCTCCTTTTATTATTGGTAGCATTTCACAAAAGTTTTCAAGATTTAAAATTAATGATATTTTATTCAAAGAGTGAATGGGCTTTTTATCCTGAAACATCAGTTAGAAAATGTAATGATCAAAAATTATATGCTGTCAGAGGAACAAGAGTTGTTTCAACCAAGTTCACTCTATTTTAAAAGTTGATAGAGCAACGAGTGATTTGAAAAGAAGTGTAGTGATTGACAGCTTGACTCAACTTTTACTTGCCCTCACTCTGTTAGGACAGCCTCAATGTCCTAGTCAGAATACTGTTATTTTCCCAATTGAATCTCTAGGATTACGAGAGACTGAATGATTGAATAAGTAGGAATGCTTGTATTAAACTAGAATGCAATCTTCAAGTTGGTGAAAATGGAACATAAGATGTCTTCCTTTTTCTTTCTCTGAAGAAATTAGCCATTATAGGTTATGTCTTTGTTATTAAAGCATTCCAGTAGCAATATCGTTAATAAAAAAAGGTATGCATCTATCTATTAAAAGAAATCTGCTATTTTTGTCAAGAGTACATATGCATACACACCTTGAACTGTATAATTTATTTTACAATATCATATATTGCTAAAACACAAAATTTAAGTGCCATCGTTGTTTCTCCAAAGCTATAATTAATATCAATAAAATCTTTTATACTGCAGTAACTTCTGGTTATGATTTTTGCTGCCAACACTAGTAAAATGTAATTATTCTGCAAAATTGGCCTTTGCTCTATTGCAAAGTAAAATGCAATTCTCACTAAAATTAAAAGTAAAATAAACCTACAATATATTTTTATTCAATTAACATCATTAAATCTTATAAAATAGGAAACTGGATAGAAATCATGTAATATATATATATATGTATATATATATATTGCTTTTTGGGTCACACCCGGTGATGCACAGGGGTTATGTACTCAGGAATTAACCCTGTCAGTGCTCAGGGGACCATATATATGGGATACTGGGAATTGAACCCGGGTCGGCCACGTGCAGGGCAAATGCCCTACCCGTTCTGCTATTGCTCCAACCCCAATTTTATACATTATAAATTTATAGAGAACTACAACATTGCAGCAAAATACAGTTTTTGACTTTTCACATATGCCTCTATTTCCCATAAACTTTTCAATTAATTTTATTGAAAATCCATTAACAAATTTCAAATTATTTATCAAACACAAATAATTCAGTAATTTGGATGAAAGAATCAACTTATCTAAAATTTCCATTAATAAATCACACAACTAAATTTTAGGGTAAAGCTCACAAGGATGACTATAAACTTATAGGGATGTTTTAGTGGTGGTTTTCAGAAATATTCTAAGTCAAAACTCACATGCTAATATATTTCTACATGCAAATCTTTTTTTTACTTAAGGAATATTTACCATGACTTTCAAATTTCTTTTCAGTTTCAAAGAAAGCACAAATTTTACATGTTTCACTGTCACTATCATCACTGTCATCCCGTTGCTTATAGATTTGCTCTAGAGGGTACCAGTAATGTCTCCACTGTGAGACTTGTTACTGTTTTGGGCATATCGAATATGTCACGGGTAGCTTGCCAGGCTCTGCTGGGCCGGTGGGATACTATTGATAGCTTGCCAGGCTCTCCAAAAGGGGTGGAGAAATCAAACTTGGGTTGGCCTCCTGCAAAGCAAATGCCCTACCCACTGTGCTATGGCTCCAGCCTATTTACGTGTTTATTCATAGATATTTAGGACCTTTATAAAAGATTGTTTGCCAAGTTTAGCATCTCAGAAATTTGTCATAGCTTAAATATTGGCATATATGTGGGCACATGTAATGAGTTAATAACCTCATGGTACTGTATTTAAATATGTAAGCAATGTATTTTTATATAACATACTCATAATTTATTAAGGTAGAAGATTAATTACTGAGTAATAAATATAAAATATGTACTATTTTCTGCACTTTATAATTTAATAACTTGTGAGTAAGAGATTTATTCTCAAAATACAAACTATAGAAAATAAGAACTCATGACATGCATGTTGATTCAAAATTTATATTTGGCTAAAGGAGACAAAAGTTGCAGAAAGGAGAATCATAGTATGTTCGTTTTTCATATATTTGCTTAGTTAGCACAGTGGGTAGGGCATTTGCCTTGCACATGGCTGACCCTGGTTCAAATCCTCCATCCCTCTTGGAGAGTCCGGCAAGCTACTCAGAGTAACCCGCCCACATAGCAGTGCCTGGCAAGCTCCCCGTGGTGTGTACTCGATATGCCAAAAACAGTAATAACAAGTCTCACAATGGATATTTTACTGGTGCCCGCTCAAGCAAATCCACGAACAATGGGGCGACAGTGCTACAGTTTTTTCATATTGCATAGCAAATTGCAGTAACTTTTGTAGCCACAAATAGCATATTTTTTGTTGTTATATTTTTTGTGAGAGAGAAATTAAGACACGGTCTCTTGGTTCTTTGCTCTCTGCTCCAGGATCTAATGAATTTAAACACTGACATCCCTGTATTAGCTAGGCATGTAATAGTCATTCAATTAGAGCTGAATCATTTGTATGAGTCTTTGTATCACTGACAAAACTCATCTCTGTAGTTGGCACTTATGTTCTTACTATTTTCTTGTAGAGTAGAGGCCACCAAAGATTATGGCCATGATGCCATCGTCAAGCATTTTATAACCACCTGAATGAAAATTCACTTTTTCACAAAGGGAGAGACAAAAAGAGGAGAAAGGGACACATAGACAAAGGTAAACCATTACTAATTAAGAAATAATTTATTACAAACATTAGCTTTACCTATGAAGTGTCTTCTACTCTACAACACCTTATAGACTAGAAGCAATGTACATTCAAGTAGAGATGATTACTGCCTTGTTATCATTATGACATTTTGGTCAAAGATAAAATTATGATGACCAAATTCAGCAGATGTTCAATTGGTTTTTAATACATTTTTCAAAAAATAAATTCAATGAGATCATACTAGCTTTAGATAAGATGCAATATCCAGGAGTGAAAGTGATAGTGATACAATGAACACTGACAATAGCAAGAGTGATATTTGCTAGTGTTTTAATATCTTGTCTAGATAACTGCAATATCCAGACATCTATAACTTGTAAGAAATAAAATTGGAGAAGGTTAGAATGAATATTGATTGGTCCAAGCAAAGTCATATTGATATAAAGCATAAAATATTGGCAGATAAAATCATCTATAATTGCATTTGAATTAAAAATAATTAGTCAATCATTCTATTTTTTTCTTAACAAGCTCCTATTACATACTAGACAATGTTCAAGATTCTGAAAAGAACTGGATAAAGCCTCATACCACAAACAACCAAGAATTGGGAAAATATTATGCATAATGTGACATAATAAGTGTTAACTATTAAAATATAGGACCGTAATATCAACTCTAATATAATCTTGAACATTTGAATTATAAAGGATTAAGATTATCAAGAGAAAAATGGTAGCATATTCAGTATTAGAATGTACTAAAGAAGTAAATAAAAATGACCTAAAATGGCAAGTATTAACTAATAATACCATTTTAATTTAAGGTTTAAGCAAAACAAACCATGATTTTGAGGAAGACTTACAGACTAACCACATATTGTTATCTAGTAAAAGTACAAAAAATATATGTAGAAACAAAAGATACTAAATTATTTTTTATTCTACGCAGGAAAGAACAAGTGATTTTATTGAGCAAAATAGGAAATGAATTTATTTGTGCAATGGTTCATTCCATCAACTTCACATGGGTCAAAGGTATAGTAAAACTTCTCTTGAAATTAGATAACTAAAATATTTTAAAATTAAGTTGAGCCAGAAATGAAACTACTAATAAAAGCAGACAACTAATTTTTACATTTTCTGTCAGGGGCTTTGTATAAGTTTAATGTATGATTCTGCTATTTCTCTTTTGTATTTCTGTGCCCCAACTATACTTTGTAATTAGAAAAGCAACTCTTAAAACAGTAAGTTGTTTGCCTTGTTTTCCTTTGGGAAAGTGGCGGTGGGAAGGGCGCACCCCGGGATGCTCAGGGCTTATTCCTGGTTCTGCACTAGGGAATCACAATGGCGGTGCTCAGTGAACCATAGGCGGGAGCCAGAGATCAAACCTGTGTCAACCACCAGCAAGGTAAACACCCTGTCTGCTGTACTATCTCTGTAGAACCACTTGTTGGCATTCTGTTTTCTAAGTTATTGAATTTTTTAGACATGCATTTATTGTGTGCATTATTTCCAGTAGTGTTTTTATATTTACAGGCTATGTCTGTTTCACGTTTTATAAATTAAATATACTGATAAATACATATTTGATGGACTTGAAAGATAGCACAACGGATTGGGTGTTTGCCTTGCATGAGGCCAACCCAGGTTCAATTCCTCTGCCCCTCTCAGAGAGCCTGGAAAGCCACCCAGCGTATCTTGCCCGCACAGCAGAGCCTGGAAAGCTACCATGGTGTATTTGATATACCAAAAACAGTAACAACAAGGCTCACAATGGAAATGTTACTGGTGTCTGGTTGAGCAAATTGATGAACAAAGGGATGACAGAGCTACAATGCTACAGTGCTACGTATTTGATGCCTATCTAACACTATAAAAATGCTCACAGAATTTGCATCCTCAAAATTTCTATAATTGAGGTTTATTTTTTAATGATTTTTGGAAATAATTTGCTTTTTTCTATTCTCTGAACACGAGAAGAGTTTTGCAACTGATGTGCTTAAAATATTGTGAACTGGCAGTGAAGGTGACCTAACAGGCTTGAACTGAATGAATCACTTTATATGTTTTTTTCTGGCAAGTCAGAGATACAAACATATAGTAGTTATAAAAGCAGCATAATATTTTAAATTTAATTTTATTACTTATGACATTTTAAAATATGTTTCTTTACTATTTCAAAATGAGTGCTACATATAGCATCCAAAATTTATACACTAATATGCACATATGTGCAAACAATGTACATTAATCACCTCTTTCTCTGGTAGGTTAGGCTATTGGAAGCTATGTTCAGGAGAACTAGATATTATAGGGGGATTTTTGGAATAGAAATGTGATGTGGCAATCTAACCACCTAGGTATGACCCCTCCCAAAAAAAACAACATTAAAACTACTTGTTTTTTCTTGGGATAATATTGAAATTTCTATGCACATATTTTGGACAATGTAAACTAATACAACATCCAGTTAGATTGCCAGCATTAGATATGGAAGTTTAGCAATTTTTTTAAAGATTATGCTTATTGAAAAATGAGCCATTTATCATTTCTTGTTATTCATGTATGTATATTTTTGTCTTGGGGACCATGCCTGGCAGTGCTTAGAAGACACTTTCAGCAGTTCTCAGGAGCCATCGCCCTGATCGAGTGAACCCCTGTCCTCTGTGATATCTTCTGGCCCAGATTTTGTGTTATTTAAGTCAGAACTATTGTCTCTTTTTCTTTTATTTAATATGAGTAGATAATAGGCTTTGAAGCTGATTCAATCTGCAAAATATTTCTGATAACCAATATTTAGCATACCTATAAAATCATTTTTTTCTAATAGTCAAATGAAAGAAATAAATGAAGCATATAACTAAGAATGCTGATAGTTGGTGATTGATTTTTTAGTTTTTTGTTTTGTTTTTTCATTTTGGGACCACATCAAACTGTGTCCAGGGCTAATTTCTGGATCAATGCTCAGGAATCATCCCTGGTAGTGCTCTTGTTATCATATGTGATACCAGGAATCAAACCCAGGTTGGCTGCACGCGAAGAAAAGGCTCTCTTTACTATCCCTTTGGGCACTGGGAATATGTCTTTGAACAGGTAATGGTTTTTAAGTGCATTCATTGTGGTAAACTCAATAATCTGAGCTTACCATGATTGATGTCCTTATATGAAGAAAGAGACATACCAGAAATGCAAATACAGAGACTGAATGTCCCGCAAGGTCGCAGTGAGAAAGCAGTCAAGAGTCCTCATGAGAACCCACGACTAATTAAACACTGATCTTCACCTTCCACCCTTCGGAGGTGTAGTTCGCTTACAAATGGATCGCTCATTTCATGTATCTACTCCTGCTTGTTTGAATGGGGTCACTGCAGCATCGCTCAACAGCCCTGAGGCCACTCCCGGCAGCTGTTGCAGAGCCTGATGATCGGGTACTTATGACAGTAATGCAGTGCTGCATGGTTCTTTGGTTCCGGAGACCACCCTGATGATGCTTAGGGGCTACCACCAATACACTTAGTAGCTGTGAACAGCCATAATGTGCCTGAGAAGGGACCTGCCAAGTGTTAGAGATTCCTCCCCAGTGAGCTTCTACTTTCTTAGTCTCACTCAACTGCTGTGAACAAGTCACATTGCTGAGCCTAATACAATAACTAGTTTAAACACGCCCTGTTTGAGTCTCTGTAATTGTCAAAATATGGACATTGCAGTATATGAATCTATGAATAGCCATCCCTACAAGATAATATCCTTTTTATTACCCCAAACAAATGTCTTACTGTCTATTTCACTAAGTGCATTAGTGACCCTGTGATCTTTGTCAGAAACAACATTTGCCATTTTCAAATATATTTACAAGCGAATAGAAATAAAAATATCTTATTAGAGTCTTGATTTCCAGTTCTTTCAGTGTCAATGATTTATATTCTCTCTTCATATTACTTATGCATATTTACTGCTCATGTTTTTGGACCAATATTCTATTAATATTATTAATTTTGTTCTTAGTGAATTCTGTCTTTAAAAAAATTAATAATATCTATCTCAGTTACATGCGATATAAATAACTTCTTCCAGCTTTTTCTTTCATTAAAGTCTCTTGAAAAGCAGATGGTATTCATTTTAATATGCATGGACTTATTAATTTCTTTATTTGTAGTTATTACAGATTGCATTTTAACTTGAAATTTTTAAGAATCCAGTTTTTCAGTATTCTGAATTTATACTTTAGCCATTTAAATATCTCATTTGTCATAGAGCTGAGGATAGGGGATGAACCAAATCTTTAGCATCAAAGACAGACAATGTGTAGAGCAGAGGGGCCTTAACTCATGGAACCTCAATGAATCTAAGTATAGAACAGAATCTACAGCTGCCCTTTCTTAATCCTTCAAGAATCACAGATCTTTAAGTTATTGGAAATATAAATTAACTAAAGAAATATGTAAAAATATAGTTGCTCTAGGATTATATATTTATATATAACAACTGATATTCATTACCCTAAAATATATATACATATATGATTTATAGAAACCTGTACATGTTAGCAATAATTATATAATAAACCATTATGAAACACACAAACTTTACAATTATGAAATAAATAATGAAAGACAAAAACACCAGATACCTCAAAGATAGAACATTATATTGAAATAGGTACTAAGAATAAGTAGATAAACTGTAACTCTGAACTCTTAACAACCAAAAAATCAATTTAATAAATTAGAAATTGAGAAAATAAAGGTCAGAGTGAAAGTATACTGGATAGGGCTTTTGCCCTGCATGCAGGTGACCCAGGTTCTATACTCAGAATCCTATATGGTGCCCTGAGCACCACTAGGAGCAATTCCTGAGTGCAGAGCCAGGAGTAACCCTGAGCATTGCTTGGGGTGACACAAAAAGCCTCCCCCCAAAAAAGAAAAAATAATGAATATAATTAAAAATTAATCGCTATGGTTTAAAGTCTTACAATTTCGTAGTGAAGATAGAAGGAAAGTCAAGAATATTAAATGAATGTGAAAATATTTGTTTATATATAAGATAAACTGATGCCATATGAGATAATTTGCGTGTTAAAAATTTTAGCAATGCAAATGATATACACAGATGTAAGTAAGGCACTGGTCTCCAAATCTAGACTGAAATTAAGTTTGCTACAAAGTTAGATACAAAACTTAAAACTTATCCCAGTAATTGTAAAACAGAGCAACTGGGTAACATTCATGATATAAATAACTCAGAAATAATAAAATCCGTATGCTTGTTGAACTATATTTGGCCATTAAACTTACTAATAAAAAGGATAATGTGTGATGTCAAGGATATGAGTGATTTATGGGTAGCACTGCACTGTAGCACTGTCATCTCATTTTTCATTGATTTGCTTGAGCGGGCACCAGTAGTATCTCCATTGTGAGACTTGTTGTTGCTGTTTGTGGCATATCGAATATGCCATGGGTATAGTTTGCCAGACTTTGCAGTGCGGGTGGGATACTCTCAGTAGCTTACCAGGCTACCAATTTATGTGTGTAATAACTATTAAATCTTTTTAACTATAGGGGGCTGGAGCGATAGCACAGCGGGTAGGGCGTTTGCCTTGCACGAGGTCGACCTGGGTTTGATTCCCAGCATCCCATATGGTTCCCTGAGCACTGCCAGGAGTGATTCCTGAGTGCAGAACCAGGAGTAACTCCTGTGTATTGCCAGGTGTGACCCAAAAAGCCAAAAAAAAAAATCTTTTTAACTATAGACCAAGAATAAACCCTAGAGAGATAGTTACAACGTAATATATCTTATGATTACTGGCAAAATAAAGGCATAATAGGCAACAATGTTAGCACATTAGTAGAGAAGACATTAAAGAAATACAGGATTGTTAATTAATGGCAAGCTTATTCCCAAGAGTGTCTTTAAATTCTTTGATATCTGAATACATGTATGGAGCTTTGATGACATTAATTCAACTTGTGTTTATTGTGTACATTTGAACAATAATTATAATTATTTTATACAAACTATGAAGTAAGAAAACATGACAAGTAATTTGTTGAGAAAAGCAGAAAATATTTTTAATGTATAAAAGTTGAAAAACGTATCAAGTATTCTCATATAAAATAGTTTTTAACAATTACATTTTATTTCTAAGCAATGGAAACCCATTTTCCTTTTGTGTATTTCTAAAATCACTAAATTATTTTTAAAGATGAAATGTACAAAGTAAAAATTTTAAAGGACTGTGCCAAACATCACTGTATCATTGTATCACTGTCATCCAGTTGTTCATCAATTTGCTTAAGCAGGCACCAGTAACGTCTCCAATGTGAGACTTGTTACTGTTTTTGGCATATCGAATAGTACCCAAATAAAAATTATTTTCCTGATGTAAAAAAAATATATATTCAAAGATCTGGTTTACAATTTTTTTCTCTTTTCTTTCTTTGTGAGTCTCATTAATGGTTTATTAATCCTCTTCATTTTCCCAAAGAATAAGCTCTTAGTTTTATTGACCCTTTGAATTATTGTTTTCTAGTTTTCATTTTATTAATTTCTACTATTTGATTTATTATTTTCTTTCCTCTGTTTCTATTTGATTTCTTTTGTTACTCTTTTCCTAGCTACTTAAGCTGTGGGGTTAGGTTTCTTATATGGGCCTTTTCCTGCTTCCCACCTGATAGTTTCATTGTTTCAAACTTTTATCTTAATGCCCTTTTAGCTGTGTCCCATATTTTCTGATAGTTATATCTTCATTCTCTTTTTTCCAGAAATCGTTGAATTTCCTCTTTGGCTGACGGGTTGTTTAGTAGTAATATTTTTAAATTTTTCCAAATGTTGAAATCTTTTCCTTGTTTCTGTTTGTCAAATGTCCAATTTTCAATGCATCATGGTCTGATAGGTTAGTTAACTCAATTTCTATATCTTTGATTATATGTAGATATGTTTTGTCACCCAGTATGGAGATTAATGTTGCTGGATAATATTTCATGCTCAGCTTTTGGGGAGATATTTATATATGTCTACTAAACCTTTATCTTCGATTTCTTCTTTTATTTTTTAAATTAATTAATTAATTATTTATTTTTGGGGGTTTTGGGTCACACCCAGCACTGCACAGGGGTTATTCCTGGCTCATGCACTCAGAAATTTCTCCTGGTGGTGCTCAGGGGACTATATGGGATACAGGACTTCAAACCCGTGTCAGTTGCGTGCAAGGCAAATGCCCTACCTGCTGTGCTATCACGCCACTCTTCTCATTTCTTCTTTTAAAACTGGTGTTTCTTTGCTAAATTTTAGTATTGTCAGCCTATCCAAAGGTGATAAAGTGAAACTGAAATCTTCAACTACTATTGTATGCTGTCAATATCTTCCTTCAAGTCCGTTAGTATTTGTTTTAAGTATTTTGATCGATCATAAAAGTAAATTAGAAAGGACCCAGAACAAAATTCCACAGAAAAATCAACCAACTCTATTGAAAAAAGGGAAGATATAATCAGAATATTTATTTCTATATAAAAATATTTATTACTCTCATCAAAGACATTCAGATCATCAGAAGTATATAAAAAAATTCTCCATATCATGTGTCATGAGGGAAATGCAAATCAAAACAATAAAATATTGTCTCGTGATGAGACTGAGCACACATCACTAAGAACAAAAATAACCAGTGTTTTGCCATGGATGTGGTGACAAAAGTGATAGTGATTCTATTCAGTGTATTTTGAAGAGCAATATAGATGATTCTTAAAAAAAAAAAAAAAGGTAAAAGAAATGAGATTTTAAATGACCCTGCAAAAGTCCACTTTTCAGAGACTATGTAAGTTCCCCAAAACTCTACTCACAAAAAAGGCATTTTCATTTCCATATACATTGTAGCACAATAGCCCCAAATCTGGAAACAACTCTAGTACCCAGGAACAAATGACTGGATAAAGAAACTGTGATATAATAAAATGCTACACAATTGTAATGAATGGTGAAATCACACACTCTGCAGCAACATGAGTGTCACTAGAGAATATCATGTTAAATGAAATAAGGCAGAAGAAAAACAGAAGAAACACAGGATGATTTCATTTATATGTGGTATTTAGAATAACTAGATGAGGGAACACAAAACTTTAAAGGGAGTGCATTGCTTTAAATGCTGAGATCACCCTTAGTCCCAGTTTATAAGGGTATCTTTTAGCCTACTTCTCCCTCTGGGAGAACCTGGCAAACTACTGAGAGTTTCCTGCCCACATGGGAGAGCCTGGAAAGGTCCCCATGGTGTATTCATATGCCAAAAACAGTAACAAGCTGGGCCTCATTCCTCTGACCCTGAAAGAGTCTCCAATGCAGCATTGTTGGGAAGGAAGAGTAGAGAGAGGCTTCTGAAATCTCAGGGCTAGGATGGATGGAGATGTTACTGAGACTGCTCGAGAAATTCAATGATCAATGGGATGATGATGAGGAAAGTAAAGGAAGTACACACATAATTTTTTATTGTAGCCCTTAGTTCAAAAGCTAAGATATGTACCTATCCACATATCCAACATCATGTGTATGGATTATGAAGTTGTCGCATATATACATAATTGAATACTCTGGAGGTGCAAGAAATGATAAAATCATGCAATTTTCTGCATCCTTCGTTGAACTGGAAGATATCATGTTAAATAAGACAGAATAAAAACAAACACAAGATGATCTCACTTATCTGTAGTGCATAGAATAACATAGAACAGATAAAGACATGCAATATATAAAAGGTGGAATGCTCAGATTATCCATGACCCCAAAATACAGAGAGGAAAAGGACAAAGAAGGAAACAAATCTAGGAAGGAAATAAAATAAGTAGGGAAGGAAGTAACAAGGAAATGGGGGTCAAGGGTCTTGGGTAGACCGAAAGTGTGGGGAGCAGTAGAGCCCTGTAACCAAACCACAGAGTCAGTGACACTAAAAACATGAGATCCAAACTACAACAAACAAACTTTTATTTTATTTTATTTTCCCCAATTTAATTTTATTTTTATAAAATTGGTCACAATAATGTATTCAATTCAACATTCCATCACCAATATCACCACTGTTATTTTGAATTTTCCCATGACCATCCAAGCCTGCTTCCAAAGCAGATCCTAAATAATTCATTTTTCCCTTGCTTGTTATGAATAATGAATTTTAAATGATCCAAAAAAAAGTTTCCATTTCCCTGTCTCCAGAGGTCCTGGCTGCCTTCCCCACTAACTGCCTCTGGTGCCATAAAAGCTCATTAAAGGCCCTGATCCAAAGATTCACAAATCAATCTTGGAAAAAGAGGAACAAGCTGTAGAGATGCTGTCCCACTCCAAACGCACCTCCAGTTGCATCAAGCTACTTGAAATTTTAGAATCCCAGGAGTGTGCACATTCATGGCTGCAGGAGATTTCACATTCTACTCCACTGATGTTCCAAGAGTAGCAGACCACATTTAGTGGGGTTAAAGTAGAACGCAGTCAGTCTGGATTCAAACATTAATAAATAAATATTAGAACACAAGACTCAACATGTAACAACATGTCAGTAATCTCTTCTACAAGGGCTTAATGGCTCCAGGGATAGATACAACAATCTTCACAAGCGAACTTTTAAATGTGCCTGTCAAGAGAGCAGGCTGGGGAGGTCGAGGCTGGAGGAATACTGAGAACTCTGGTAGCGAAAAATTGATACAGATGGTGGGATTGGTGTAAAATTCAACTATTTTTTATTTTGCAAATAACAGTTCTTTAATAAAATTTTAAAAATGAAAAAAAATTAAAAAACCACTTTGATGTCTGAGCACCTCTGGTTGTCCCCAAACAAAAAACCAATAAAGAAAAAGAACAAAAGAACACTTCAGGGGGCCAAGGAAGATGGATCACAGAGTTTGAGCAAATGTACCAGATGTTTCCCTGAGGACCTCTTCCAGTGACCTTCCATGTCAAAGCAGGAAGTAACTCTAGATCTTTCACAGACATGATTAAAAGAGAAAAAAAGGCAAAACAAAGAAAGAGCTTTTTCCGTGTTTGCAAATAGCACTTACATAATAATGTCAGCAGCATTGCCTAGTGCTGTGCTGGAATTTTTTCAGGGCTGTGTAACAATTCACCCACAAACAATGTTCCTGTGAGGAGGAAGCTTCTAGGGGCTCTTTGAAGTCTCCAGAGACACGCAGTGCATCTGTTATTCAATCAGAGTTGGACACCATAAAAGGGAGAACTGTTCTCTTAATGCCTCCATTGTCTTTGCCAAGTTAAAAAATAAATTGTTTACTTTAGGTTAAATAGATGAACTAATTCAAGCCACAAAATTCAATTTGGTAAAGCAAAGGTCATTTGTAAGCCATCCTCTGACCATTTGGTTGAAAATCTCAGTCTAATCAAGATTAATCAAGTGAGGTGGGATTTTTTTTTTACTTTGAATAATAAATAATTTTGATGAAATCTGCCACACGTTATTTTCAGATTTTTCTTTCTGCTACTAACATTCAAGTAGACTTAGTGGAACTTTTGTTTATTGAATACACTAATGGTTATGAGCCTGTATTTCTCTTGAATATTTATACTTCATTTTGATTTTTAAATCAAGCTTCAAAACATTTACAAATAATGCCCAAAGATGTTTCCTAATTGTTACCACCTAAGCATGTCTTGTAACCTCATATATACCAAGAATAATTTAATTTTCTTTCATTTTCTGAATTACTCCCGCCTGCTAGTATCACATATTCAAGATATTTTTGTGCCAACTTCTCTCCAGAACACCTGGGCAGTCCTTTACAGCCAGATGGACCTGCCGATGCAGAACAAAACAGGGAATGCTTGTAATAAATATGTCTGTGGGGGATAGTGTTGTTAACATTTTTGGTCGACTCTGCCTTGACTGAAAATTGTAGTAATCCACAGCCTCCATTTGTCTGTCTACAACTAGCAAATTATTCAGAGGTGTCAGAAGACAGGGTGATATAATGAAAGAGCACGGATCTGAATGATGGTAGATTGTGCAATCAGCACTACTCTCTACTTATTTGGGGCTTGCTTTCCTACCTCTAAAGTGAGTGAATACAAAATTGAGAGAATTGAGTCAGATGTTTTAGGCACTTTATTCAGCTTTATAGTTCAAAGGTAGTACAGCATTTTTCAGAGCACAACATTTTGGCATCAGAAAGATAATAAACTTTTAGTGGTGTGTTTTAAGTAAAGATATGCTCTTTCCCATGAGATAGATTTTTCAATGTATTTTTGAAAAATACTATTTCATGAAAAGTCATCTTAGTTTTGCTAACGTTGATGACTGGCCCATTGGATCTTTTTAAAATTGGTTACTATTGGGACTGGAGCGATAGTATAGCGGGTTAGGGATTTTTTTACCTGTAGTCAACTCAGGTATGATTCCTGGCACCCTAAACGGTCCTTGAAGTATCCCTGAGTGATGCCTGAGTGCAGAGTCGTGAGAAAGACCTGGTCACTGCCAGATATGCTACCCCAAACAAACACAAATAACAACAAAAGTGTTGTGTTACAATTGAGCATTGCCTATGTTACTGTGTGCTAGGCACCACATCCTGAGCTGAAATTCAGTTAAAACGCACTAATGGGATCGGCAAATGTAGAGTAAAGGAAATAGAGGAAGAGTGGCTATGCAATTGACAGGGTTGGGAGAGAATATAGGTGGTGTAAGATGACTGAGTGGAAATGTGACAAATGGAACTCAGTAGCTCAGACTTGATAAAGAGAGAAGCAGTGTGAACATTTAGAGAAGGATATGTACATCTGCTCACATACAGATGTAGATAGGAATTAAATTGCAATACCTTCTTTACAATTACGAGAAAGTTTATAACACAAAGAGAAAAAAATCACATGATGGTAACAAAGAAAAAACACAAATGAAAATAAGGATATTACTTTGGCATTGTCTGTTAATAGGCATTTAATTTCAGCTCCAATATCTGAAGAGGTTGGTCAGTTCTCTGATTACTGGAATCACACGTGAAATAAACTAAAAATCAATGATGTTCTCAAACCTGTCGAAGACTGATGCTAGAAAGAAAATGCTGTATCAGAGTCCAGAGATATAAACATGCACAGAGAATTTGAGATGGGTTCTGCTTAAGCGGAAGAATGTATTGGAATCACAAATGATAAGAACACTTAAATGTCAACGGTTCTTAGAGGAGCAGAGAAAATAATTGGAGGATTATACCTATAGAAGGCTGAAATATTGTTGCTGGTGTTTTGAGGTTACATTCTTTAAGTGTTGGGGGAGTATTCCTGGCAGTGTTTGGGGCAACATATGTGGTCCAAGGCATCAAACATGAATAGAACATGTATAAGGTAAGTGCTTTACCACCTTCCATCATCTCTCCTGCTGAAAGAGGTTGCAGATTGGAGGTTATTTATGGGTCTTTTTCCTCTGGATATTGACATTGAAGATCTGAAAGAAATATCCTAATGGGTCTTCAATTGAATGAAAAAAAAGAGAACTGTTCTGAAATACAATTTTTTCTTCAAAACAGAGGCCATCCTTCTAGGAAAAATACTAGACTCACTGTGCCTTAGAAAGAGGTGTTTCGGGGCTGGAGCGATAGCACAGTGGGTAGGGCGTTTGCCTTGCTCGTGGCCGACCAGGGCTCGAATCCCAGCATCCCATATGGTCCCCTGAGTGAAGATCCAGGAGTAACCCCTGTGCATCACCGGGTGTGACTCAAAAAGCAAAAAAAAAAAAAAAAAAACAATAAAAGAAAGAAAGATAGAGGCATTTCCCCCAATCCAGGACCAGCTAAACTTCCTGACACACTTGGCAGAAAAAAAGAAAATAAAAACAATATGCACTCCAGGCTTCCTTAGTGTGCAAACTCGCTTCTTTGTTTTGTAGATCAAGTGGATCTAAGGTGCAACCTGAGGGCAACCCTGTGGTGGTAGCATTCATGCTTTGTAGTACTTTGTGGCAGACCTCACCGGGTCTAACCCTCCTCACTCAGGACTTTCAGGGACAGTGAGAGCGTCTAACTGAAAGGCGTGGCACATTCCCTATGGTCTACTACCTTCTTTGCTCTTCACATCTACCACCGACACCATTTTATAATAAGGTAAATTATGACCTTCCACAGGGACACTTTTCTTTGACCGCTATTTTGTTTTCCTGTTATTGAGTCTCACTTGCCTATTTTTTTGTGGCAAGGTTATGCTGGCAGAGTTTTGTTGGAAATTGAGAATTTTAAAATAAGCTAGTTTTGCATCTATTCCTCAAAATGATCCCTTCTCATTATCCAAACCAGTGTTGTTTCTATGATGTGTTATTCTCATCACTGCTGCTTTTTATTTAGCAACATTCCTGAAAAAAATGCTACAGTATCAGTATTTTCTCTGGTCCAGCTGCTGAGGTTTCTACTTGCATAGCTGGGCTAGAGACTTCCTAACATGCTTGGAATCAATGTCTCCCACAGTTTTATCTGCAGAACTCTGGTGGGGCAGGTTTTAAACCTTTGTCTGTTTACTTCTTCAGTTTGGATTCAACTTCGTCCTTACAGAAATGAGAAATTCGAAACTTACTAACACTTTTCTGAGCCACAAAAATATGTCCATGCATGTCTCTCAATATTAATAGGAAGTAATATTTATTTAAAGTTGTCTCATTGTCATGCTACTCCTCTAATTTCTTATACACATTATTGATAGCCACAATGGTATTTTTGCCTCAGGCAAGTATGATTTTAAACATAGATTTTCTTTATAATTTTTCTTTTGACAAGTGTCTCAAGGAAAAGCTTGTTTTCCCCAAATAAGCCAGAAGTTAGACAATACAAGGATAATGCCTTGAAAAAAAGATTTGGGGGGAGCAAAATCTCAGGAAAAAGGACTAATTATCAGGAAAATTTCTGTACAAATTCATGCTCATACAATTTCCACTTTAGTAGTTGCTGACTTATGTATTCTACAATATTCTCGTCGTGACATTAGATGTTATGGCCACTAAAATGAATTTTTATGCATGCACCAACACTTTAAAATTACTTAGAGGTGGGTGTGGGCTAGAAAATCAGGGTTCACCTGTCGCAGATGCTCAGGGGACCATATGTGGTACCAGGCTTGAATGCAGGTGGACCACATGCAATGCATGTGTCTTACCCTCAATACTATCTCTCTGATGCATAAAATTACATTTAATATTAAAATTAAACTAATTAAACTAATTAATATTAAATTAATATTAAAATAAAAATTCCACACTTGACCGCAAGTGTGGAAAGGTCAGACTGCAGCTGAACCTCAACAAGATGATGCTCATGAAAAATGAACTAGTCCCTGATGCTCCATTTCATTTTCTCTCAATGGAACGAACATCTCCGATTGCAGCAGCTATGTGTACCTGGGTCGAGAACTCAACATGAGGAATGACTTGGCACCAGAACTGCTCAGGAGGAAGAGAGCAGCATGGAACGCCTTCAAGAGCGTTGAAGAAGTGGTTAAGAGGACGAAGGACCTCTGACTATGGGCATATCTTTTCGATTCCACTGTTCTTCCTGCATTAACGTATGCCTCAGAGACCTGGGCCCTACGAAAACAGGATGAGAACGTTATTTGGGTATCACAAAGAGGAATCGAAAGAGCTAAGCTAGGAGTATCACAGCTCACTCAAGTAAGAGAAGGAATCCGGAGTTCCGACCTCCTTTGAAGGTCAAGAATCAGGGATGCTGTCTCGTTTGCCAAGACATCAAAAATCAGATGGGCCGGACATATAATATAATGTGAATCAGAGACAACCACTGAATTAGAGCTGTTACCGACAGGATCCCACGGGATATCAATAGACCAATTGGCTGCCCACCAACAAGATGGTCAGACTTCTTTGTCAAAACCCTGAATGAATGGTTTGAGGCTCTTTCTGTTTCTGGAGTGAGCAGATATCATTGGGCTACACTAGCTCTCGATAGGGACAAATCTTTTTTACTGGCGCCCACTCAAGCAAATCGAAGATCAATGGGATGACAGGTGATACAAGTGATAGAAGTGATTAGCAGTGTTGCAAATACAGAAAATTTGGAAGAATCAAATAATTGTGAACTGAAAACTATGCTTTTGAGTTTAGAGAACTTGGTAATCAAAATTTAAACAAATTTCGAGAATACTTTTTTTTCTAGATGATTTCTTCTTAACTGGTTTCTATAGGATCAGCATTCTGAAGAACTCTGTTTATGATAAGTTACATCTTGGAAACTAGCCTCACATGCTGGGGGAAAAGACAGATGATATAGAGAAGGGAACACCAAGTAGAGGATGTTGGGAGGACCCATTCAGGTTGAAAGATGCATGCCAAAAGTAGACTATAGACTGAACACAATGGCCACTCAATACCTTTATTGCAAACTACAACACCCAAAAGGAGAGAAAATAAAAGGGAATTCCCTGCCACAGAGACAGGGTGGGATGATGGGGGATGGGGTGGGGTTGGTGAGAGGGATACTGGGATCCTTTTTGGAGGAGAATGGGCACTGGTGGAGGGATGGTTAAAGGATGACTGTATGACTGAAATGCAAGTACTGAAGTTCATAAGTTTGCAACTGTACCTCATGGTGATTCTCTAATAATTTTTTTAAAAAAAGTATTCATTATTTAATGTATTTGCTGTTTAGAAAGAGAGTAGTCTTTGTTCCCATGGAAGCACTAGATGCTATTTTGCATTGGTGATCTCTTTCAAACTTATAGATAAAATATAATGCTGTAGTACACATATTCATCTGAGTTAATTTATTCAAGTAAATAATGATTCTTTCCTTCTTGTTGGAATATTTCCCCTTTTCCAGCTGCCTTCTGGAGTTTTGTCACAGAAACCTTTTGTCACAGAAACCTAGCTGATCTTTGACCCCCGCAGATGTTGGGGAAATATTCCAACATCTCCCCCCTTTTTGTTTAGAACAGATTTTAACCATAAAATAAAATGCTAGGCACAGATAGTTCAATAACACTAGCAGAACACCTATTCTCCAGGACAGATACGCTTTCAGCAGGACCCATCCAAGGATGAAATCCCAAGGTTGTGTTTCTCCTCTCCGTCCAACAAACATATAAGCATTCATAATATTAATCATTTTGTATGGGCATAGCAAGAGATGCATTAAACTTTTAGAATTGCTCTCCGGGGGTCACCTCGATCTCAGACTACAGCGCTCAGGCCAGATTAGTCTTTCCTAGCTCTAGCAGGGCCCTGTCTCGTCATTGCTTTTAGATCATGACATGACACCCCATGACCAAGCTCTTAACATATAGTTAAGCATTAGGCACCTTGGCCAGGCCCATCTCGATGCCAGGGTAGCACACAACTTACCGCTTGCCCTGGGTCCTTCTTCGTCCCACGTTGGGACCCTGCCTTTTAGAGGGCTAGGAACTGAGGGCAACCAAGGCTACAATCAAGAAAGCAGATGCCCGGGAATTAATAATATTCAAAGCCAATTAAATCCCAATTGCAAAGGCATAATATTAAATGTCTTCCTCTGTCCATACAAAAAGAAATGGCTATAAACTAAACTATTCAAAAGACAGGAAGAGAGGAGAAAGACAATATCTCACTCATACATATAAAATCATAGATTTAACTCATCAAAAATACTTTGCCATATAACTGAAAACCCAATACCAGAAGGATAGTTATTACAGGTACTATGAATTTACAAATCCATTATTCTAACTGCTCATATATATATTATACGCTAACAAATGATTCTTAACATTATCCCATAAAAATTCAGTCAAATTTTACAACATGAGTGTTATACAAAATAAAGCATAATTCTAATCTACAGGAAATCAAAAGGGCACACAAGCTAAAACAGAAAGAGTTAAATTTCTGTTAAAATGCATCAGGTTAAAAATCCAAATTAAAGTGATGCAGTAAGAAAAAAAATCTATTGCATCCATACACTGATTATCTTTACATTGCCATACCAGGCTTATTTCTACTCTTTTGACTGTATGAACATAACTTTGATGGGCGTGATCGATATACCCAAGCTCCTAGTGGCAAGGGGAGAAAGGACAAACCAAAGTCAGGCCTAACAAATTTAGAGCTAGATTCCAACACTTCTAGGCAATTTACCAAGGGGTTGCATTTCCAATGAAGGGGAATCTGGAATAAAATGTGTTCATTAGGTACAAACTCGATGATAAAGCAACAACATATCAAAAGCTACAAGTTGTTTCCAGTTGTCTGATTATTATAGTAAAGAGATATTGCTACAAAGAGAAGAAAGAAGTAGAATTTATTGTTTGCAAAAAAACTAAGAATAAACAAATGAGCAAAGGATGGCCTTAAACTAAACTTAAATACTGTTTTTTTTATTTCGTCAAAGATCAAAACTTTAATCTTTCTAATCACCCCTAAAGAGACACACAATTAGTATTGTACCTTTTTTACATGTTAAATGATACATATATGGTGCATGAATGCATGTTAAATAGTCGATGACACTCTAAATACGCAAGACCCTGAGTTCAGTCCCAGAAACCACTTGACTCCCTCACAACAGATTTTAGAGGTCATGGGCCACACAAAAGCAAGAAAAAATAATATTCAATTTTATATCACCTGACTGAAATTCTATTTCATGTTGATAGGCAAAATACCTGATATCTATACAACAAAATGTTTGAAAGCATGCAAATCACTTTTAACTCTGACATAAAACAAGTTAGATAGATGAAGGAAAAATTAACAATAAAAATGAAGCAAGTTAGATAAGAAAACACAATATTTTATCAAGAATAAACTTAGGAGTGCAAGGACCTAAATAAGTTTATTGTAAAAGCCAGAATTTAATTCAATCTATTTTTCTAGTATTCTGTCATTTAATTTAAATAATATGAAAAAAATAATGTTATGAGAATAATTTATGTAAATCAAATATTAAGTCATAATTTGATTAAGATGCTCTGAATTATACTTTTAATTTATTTTTACTAATGATAGCTAAAATACTGATACTGTTTATGACAACATATGGAAAATAAATAAAATTACATTTAAGAATTCTAAATCACACAAGATTATTTTTCTAAACTGAGAATATGTCTTTATAACAACATTATATTGTCACGATGAGGATCATATGAATAAAGCCTCATATAAGCTAGCATTATTATGAATTCTTATTCATTATATTTCATCTCCACAATATAAATGATATTCTTTTTTTTTTTGCTTTTTGGGTCACACCCAGCGATGCTCAGGGGTTACTCCTGGCTTTGCACTCAGGAATTGCTCCTGGCAGTGCTTGGGGGACCATATGGGATGCCAGGGATTGAACCCTGGTTGTCCGCGTGCAAGGCAAAATGCCCTACCCGCTGTGCTATTGCTCCGTTCCCTATAAATGATGTTCTTTATTGTGGTGAGGGCTAGTGATTAAAAGTGGGCAGAAGATATTTTTTCAAATAATTTAGCAAATTATAGCATATCTCTATTTTATTCAATTCCGTGCTAGATTTTGTGAGTGATAAAAAGGGTTGTAGTTCAGTCCTTACTTATCTTTGAAGAGTTTTAACTTCAGTATGAAGGATTTTTCTATACATAGGCAATGTGAAGAGAAGACAAGATAGAGAAGCATAAAATCAGTGTCAAGAGTACTTAGAAAATGGAGAATTGCTGATTGCAATGCAAACTTGTCTCATTGAAGATAGGTCGTAGGGAAGTTCTTGCCTCTTATCAAATATGCTCAGTGACATTTAACTACCTCTGACTGAAAAACAATGTCCCTAACCCTCTTCTCATGGAAGTTGTTTTAGTTTCAAACCTCATATAATGCTGAAACCCAGGAGAAAATGATATTAATACAGCTGTACATTCTCTTTTACCCAACACATTGGACAAATGATAAAAATTTGTAATATTTCTCCTTTCTCTCCTAATTGTCAATATTCTCAGCCATATGTTCAGAAGTTGTTTATTGTAAGGAAATTAAAGAAGTAAAACAGGGGCTGGAGCAATAGCACAGTGGGTAGGGTGTTTGCCTTGCATGCGGCCGACAGGGGTTTGATTCCCAGCATCCCATATGGTCCCCTGAGCACCACCAGGGATAATTCCTGAGTGAAAAGCCAGGAGTAACCCCTGTGTGTCCCTGGTGTGATCCAAAAATCAAAAAAAAAAAAAGTAAAACAGAAAAAAAACCCTCTCGCATAATGAAGTGATGAATTAATGAATGAATCATCCTGTTAAATACGAACTCTAAAAATGCCACTTAACAATGATTTAGCTCAATCAGTCTCAATTATATGTTTAAAATGTATGTAATACCATTATGAATATTACAAGCAGCTATTATTTTTAAATGATAAGAGAGGGCTGAGAACTGTAACAAGTACTTTGCACAAAAGAGGGAAGGGCTTGATCTTCGAACTAGTCAGTACTTGTAAGTACTTGCATTATCAGGTTTGTTCTCACCAGAAAAAAAAGTAATTTAAATAAATAATGATAAAGAAATTAAACTTCTAGTATTTGGTATTTGCTCTTTGAATGAGTGTTTAGCTCATACTTTCCATAATTGTTTGAGTATCTAGCAAGGATTATTATTCAACTTTCGATTAGATTATTATACTCTACAAAAACAATATGATCGTACACAATATTAGCATAAGGCAGTTCCTTTCCTTCATGCTTCAGCATTACTGAGATTTGTATTTTTACCTTTTCTCCACCCAAGGAATTTTTGTTATTTATTTGTTTTGATTCAAAGTTATCTCTAACATTCTTCCTCTATGTATGTGATATATTTATCACAGCTGGCAAACAATACTGTACATGTAAAAAGAGGCCATGCACTATAAAGTGAAAAATTGCACATCACTTTTATTTTGTATTTTTTAATCTTTTTTAAAATTACTTTTCCAAATATAAAACTTTGTGTGCATATATATGTATATGTATAAACATATATATATATATACATATACTTAGACATTTTTATATAATGTGACACATTTAAGAAACTCTTGAATTGTTGTAAATCAAAACTATATTCATTTATTTATTTTTTTTGTTTAGACCATTCTAGGATGTGCTCAGATCTTATTCCTGCTTTGATTCTTGAGCACACAGCCAGGAATACGCCCTGAGTGAAACCAGGTTTGGCCCAAAATCAAAATAAAAACCAGAACGTACCACTGGCTCTGTGCTGAGGAATGATTCTGGATAGATGTAAGGGACCATATGAGATGCTGGAGCTCAAACATGGGATGGTTCCATGCAAAGCAAGTACTATGATCTCTCTGTAACAATTTTTATATTGTTTGACATTATGATTTAGTTGTTCTCTCACTACTTTGAATTTATTTATGCTCCTCTTAGGTATTTTACTAATTTTTAGCAGCATACACCTTTATAACATCTTCAATTATACATCAAATTAATTTCTTTTGAATAGATTATTTTTTTGAAAACCACTAGTCAAGTAGAAGAGTTTATTCATTAAAAACAATTATACTACTCCAAGAAATCACCATATAATAATGAACGTGACAGTCTTCTTAAAAGGATTTTTATTGAGTCTTTATTTAAACCTTGCTGTTAACAAAGTTACTTGTAATACAGTTTATGTGGCATTCAATGCTCCAACACAAAACCCACAACCAGAATGACCTTCCCTTAACCGTGTCCCCATTTTCCTACCTCTATATGTCCCCTTAGCAGAAACAGGAACAAAATAATTTATTTTAGATTGCTTGTAGGACTGAAGTGATAGCACAGCGGGTAGGGTGTTTGCCTTGCATCCTGGGTTCAATCCCTCTATCCATTTCAGAAAGCCCGGCAAGCTATCCAGAGTATCCCGCTCACACAGCAGAGCCTGGGAAGCTACCCGTGGTGCCAAAACATATAGAGGTAAAGTCTCATAATGGAGACATTACTGGTGCCCACTCGAGCAAATCGATGATCAACGGGGTAACAGTGACAGTGACAGTGCTTGTTCCAACTCAATTGATAATGGAGTTATCAAAAAAAATACTGTAGTACAAGAAAAATGTGAAAATTGTTATATCTCATCGTATGGTCATTAAGTACTTGTATTTTTGAAAAATAATCATTGGTATGTTCATTGCATATCACGGCAAAACTGAATCTTACAGTGGAGAGAGTGTACAGTCAGCAGTGTGTCGCCTGGAATGAGCCCGACCCTGGTTCAATCCCTTGTGCCCTCTATTGTTTCCTGAGACCTGTCAAGATTGGTTACTGAGCACAGAGCCAAGTCTTGGGCACTGCTGAGTTTGTCATCAAAACAAACAAACAACAAAGGAAAGCTATCCTGATATTTATATACATTATTTAAAATGTTTATTTTGCTTTACCAACAGCCTTACTGAAACTAACTTACTTCTGGTTCTATTTCTCTCTCTATTACATTAAGCTTGTCTATCTTAAATAATTAAAATAAGCAGGAAAAATATAATTTTATAAGTATGTAATTTTTCAGACAGGCTTTGAAATCAATATAATTTTATGTTTTTTAGTATCTTTTCAAGCATTTAGAATTGTCTAGTAAGTTCAAGGGTTGACATATTACAGTTTTAAGTTTATTACTTGAATTACAGCTTTTAAATAGCTATTTTCTAAAGGACTGATTTTTCTGGCCAATACATACAATATAGCATTGTTCTCTGATTGATGTAACTAAATTAGTACTTGTCACTGTAGAAACAGAAAGTTTTAAAAAATAAAACACATAATTGCTAAATAAATCTAAAGTGCTTTACAATAAGTTTTATTGACTTACACATTTAAAAGAAACAACAAAATTGTGAGTGTCTTTGGAAATGTACCATGTATGCCATTACTGTTATCACTGTCACTGTCATTCCATTGCTCATTGATTTGCTGGAGTGGGCACCAGTAACGTCTCCATTGTGAGGCTTGTTACTGTTTTTGGCATATCAAATACGCCCTAGGTAGCTTGCCAGGCTCTGCTGTGTGGGCGAGATACTCTCAGTAGCTTGCAGGACTCTCCAAGAGGGGCGGGGGAATTGAACCCAGGTTGGCTACGTAAAAGGCAAATGCCCTATCCACTGTGCTATCACTCCAGCCCATGTCATTACTGTAAACCTACCAAAGCTTTATGACTTTTTTTTTTTCTGGTGCATTTTTTTTTAAAATTTATTTATTTTTAATTAGAGAATCACCGTGAGGGTACAGTTACAGATTTATACACTTTTGTGCTTATACTTCCCTCATACAAAGTTTGGAACCCATCCCTTCACCAGTGCCCATTCTCCACCAGCCGTAAACCCAGTGTCCCTCCCACCCTCCCCAATCCCATCTCCCCCCCACCCCACCCTGCCACTGTGGCAGGGCATTCCCTTCTGTTTTCTCTCTCTAATTAGCTGTTGTGGTTTGCAATAAAGGTGTTGAGTGGCCGCTGTGCTCAGTCTCTAGCCCTCATTCAGCCCGCAACTCCCTTCCCCCACATGGCCTTCGACTACAATGTAGTTGGTGATCGCTTCTCTGAGTTGACCTTTCCCCGGAACGTGAGGCCAGCCTCGAAGCCATGGAGTCAACCTCCTGGTACTTATTTCTACAGTTCTTGGGTGTTAGTCTCCCACTCTGTTATTCTATATACCATAGATGAGTGCAATCTTTCTATGTCTGTCTCTCTCTTTCTGACTCATTTCACTCAGCATGAAACTTTTCATGCCCATCCACTTGACTACAAAATTCTTGACCTCCTTTTTTCTAACAGCTGCATAGTATTCCATTGTATAGATGTACCAAAGTTTCATCAACCAGTCATCCGTTCTGGGGCATTCGGGTTTTTTCCAGATTCTGGCTATTGTAAACAGTGCTGCGATGAACATACATGTGCAGATGTTGTTTTGATTGTACTTTTTTGCCTCTCTGGGATATATTCCCAGCAGTGGTATTGCTGGGTCAAATGGGAATTCAATATCTAATTTTTTGAGAGTCGTCCATATTGTTTTCCAGAAGGGCTGAACCAGTAGGCATTCCCACCAGCAGTGAAGAAGGGTCCCTTTCTCCCCACATCCTCTCCAACAGCGGTTGCTTTTGTTCTTTTGGATGTGTGCTAGTCTCTGTGGTGTGAGGTGGTATCTCAAAGTTGTTTTGATCTGCATCTCTCTGATGATTAGTGATGCAGAGCACTTTTTCATGTGCCTTTTGGCCATTCGTATTTCTTCCTTGGTAAAGTTTCGGTTCATTTCTTCGCCCCATTTTTTGATGGGGTTGGATGTTTTCTTGTTGTAGAGTTCAACCAGTGCTTTATATACCATTGATATCAACCCCTTATCTGATGGGTATTGTGTAAATATCCTTTCCCATTCTGTGGATAGTCTTTGGATTCTGGTCACTGTATCTCTTGCGGTGCAGAAGCTTTTTAGTTTAATGTAGTCCCATTTGTTGATCTCTGTTTTTACTAGATTGCTTAGTTCCGTGTCACGTTTGAAGATACCTTTATCTTCAATATCGTGGAGGGTTTCGCCGACCTTGTCTTCAATGTACCTTATGGTTTGTGGTCTAATGTTGAGGTCTTTAATCCATTTTGATCTGACTTTTGTGCATGGTGTCAGGTCAAGGTCTAAACCCATTTTTTTGCATGTGGTTGTCCAGTTGTGCCAGCACCATTTGTTAAAGAGAAAGCTTTATGACTTTTATACAAAAAGTTGTTTTCGAGGATGGAGATATAGTACAGCAGATAAGGTGCTTTTGACTGTCCTGGGTTTGGTCCTAGCATGTGATAAAGTAACTGAATACCCCCAAGGAGTGATCTCTGAGCATAGCGTCAGGGATAAGGCCTGAGCACTGCCAGATGTGACCCCTAAATAAAATAAGGAAAAAAGCAAAACAAAAGTTGATTTTCATTTTTTTCTCTAGAATTTGCTTATAGGATAAAGAACAATGATGTATTAACTCACATTTATAAAACAGTATATCTTATTTTATAATCCTGTCATAAAATCTTCATTAATTTTTATTAGTAACAAAACTCAAATTCAGAGAAACCATTTGATATACCCAGGGTATATCTAATAAAATGGTAAGCACAAAATTGCATTGGAAGTTGGTGCTTGCCATTTGGATCTCATTAAATGAATGGATGTTCTAAGATGAAAACTATTTGTAAATAACTTAATCTATGCATTTACTCAAGTGTTGATGTGGAAGGTAAAAGAAATAAAGGTGAGCAGAGACAAATTTTGATAAATGTGTGGCAATTGCACAGGAAGTTATGATACAGTGATCGGAAGCAGCCCTTTTGGAGTTGCCTTGATTTGAGAGAACATGAAATCCTAGGACATAGCATTTACTATTGATAAGCAATATGAGTTGGAATAAATGATCACTTACTTGAGAACAGAATTTTCATTGGTTCAGGAAAGCTCTTTTGGGAGGAGAGAGGGTGTCATGGGGAATTCTCTATCCAATATTGGAATCCAATCATTACCCCCATTGTTACCAATTCATCCAGTTTATAATAGCTTTATAAACTATTTTCCTTTTCTATCTTATATATCCTTATGCCATAACTCCTTAAACAAGTGGATTGATCACGTGGATTAATTCTGGCCAATGGAAAATGAACCTAGATCTAGTTTATGAATACTATTTCTACACCCCACCTACTCAAGGAAAAAAACAAAATCTGTACTTTTTTTATTTTCCCCCTTTTTTTAAAAAATAGGTGGGCTTTTTCAAGCCCACATTGAAGATAGTTGACTGCCAAATTGAAATTATTTGGCTTTGGCTTTAAAACCCCTTATGGAAAAGCTACTCTTGGATCAGAAAGTGATATTATGTGCTTGCGAAAAGAAGGAAAAACTTTCTGGTTTCTTTCTGGTAACACATTTAGCTGTTACCTTGTATTTTGCTTAATTCTACTACTTTTGCTTACTTTTGCTTACCTTGTATTTTGCTTACTTCTACTACTTTTTAAAAAAATCCCAAACTTCTGTTTTACATTAAAAAAATCTGTTTAATTTTTAGTTTTATTTATTTATTTATTTATTTATTTAGTTTTATTTGTTAATTCAGTATCTGCCCATTATATACGTCTATTTACTTATTACATCTGTTGTATTCTGCTGAAGCAATGTATTTTTGACTTAAGCAATTTTCAGTTTAGTGAAGAATCACTAAAAGATTTAGTTCTTTATAAGTTTATGGACAAGTGGAGGGATAATAATTTCTAACTCATATAAGATAAGAGCAGGGAAAACAACTAACTCAAAAAAACTGGGAAAATATCTGAGTAGATATTTCTTCAACAGACATTTTGCTTTCAACATTAAAAAGCTTTATTTGTGTATGTTGTATGATCAGAAAACTTTCCCAATATAGTGCAATACATTAATATCCCTATCTTAAATATTTTAAATTAAATAAAAGGGATATCAGACCCTGCCCCCTCCCTTTTTTCTTATTCTTCACTCCAAAGAGAACTTTCTTCTTTCCTGGAGTTCAAAATATTTAAAAGCTAGTAAAATGCTGAAATTTAACTCTCTGACTTAATTTCTTAGTCTCTTAACTGAGAAATACCTTCTAGCAAGCATTTTTTAGTGAGCTATGCTATTAATGCATGCATGGCATGTGATTAACCTGTTATTTTTTAAATATATTATTATTTAGATATTAAGAATGTCAATGTTTTTTGTATTTATGCATTTTTATACTAATAAAATAAGTTTAACAACATAAATCTTAAAGTTTGGAATTTCACATTGCTTAGTTTTCACACTTTAAAAATATTCTGGGTTACCACTTTGAATCTTATCTTTATATACTTTGAACTAACCTTAGAATACTAAGAAGAATCATTAATTCACCACGGAGGTACAGACGGTACAAAAATATGGGGTAGAAACTTTATTTAAGTCAATACTAATGCAACCAGAATATTTAACTAGCATGTTAAATTATTGGCCTTCTAGTAGATCTATATTTAAGCACAATATAGATGGCTATGCACTTGGTAATAGATTAAGGTATGAAATGGTTGATTTATTCCAGTCACTGGAAATATTTGAATATTAAACACCTTATTTAGAAACAGCATACATCCATTATCAAGTTGATTTTGTATAAGCTAGTAGGAAAAAATACAAGGTCACCTCTCTTTGATAATTTAAATCAGAGCAGTAATATTCAGGTTTTGACTTTCTGAAGTGAATTCTGTTAGTATGATTTAAATTGGAGAAGGGTGATGATAGAAAAAAATACGAAAATTTAACCATAAAATTCCAGGCAACATGCAGATAAGAAAAAACACTAGTATTTTACTAGATATTATAAGTGGTGTTACTTTTTTATAATATATACTTTTACATTTCTTAAAAAATAATTAATTTATTTCTAAATAATTAATTTTAATTATTTATACTATATCTGTTGGCATAAATAAAAAGTTAGAAGTATTAAAGAATTAAATGTGTCTACATAGTAACTTTATTATATATAATATCCATTGAATATTAAAATTATTCTGGAAATTCATATTTATGGTTCTTATAGCTACTGCCATTTCATGTAATATTTCTTTTAGCACCAATTTTAATTCACATTTTATCTTAAAAATAAAATTATATTATCTTTTCTATGTGATATTCACAGTCATTAATACTTCACATTTAAGATCAAAATAATTTTACATGTCACTAAAATATAAATTTATTGTGTCTTTGGATTTTGTTTGCATAACAGGATAATTTTTATTGAAATTAATTTAGAAGGATGTGAAAGGAGAGGAGAGAAGTGTGTGCTTGAGAGAGAACACAGCCTTCTCCAGAGTGGAAATAAGCAAGCTAAGAAACAGACAAGCAGTGGAGATCCATGCTTCATCTAGAACACGGGCTCCAAGTCCTAGCCTCTTTTGGATATTTTTATATCTAATTTCATTCAAAAATTCTCTACAGACAGCATTCCAAATAGTATAGAAACTGCAATATTTGGCTCGGAAGACCGGGCACAGTTCCTGTACGATGCCCGTTGGTGATAGTGTAGATGCTATTATTCACACTGCCCTTTGACGCATGTTGCATCTCATACAGAAATGTGTCCCTATTCAATAAAACTCTGAATATTTCAGATCTGGGGTAAATAATCCAGTAAACTCAGAATGAAGGACATTTTTGATACTGTATTCTTTTTTGAGACTCGTGTTACAATTTCAAAAATATAAGGGACAACGTGAAGAGAAATGAAGAGGGGCATATGTATGGGAGTATAGTCAGGTGGCAAAGTAATATAGGATTCATGATCAGGATCTGCGTCCTATTTGCGATTACCATTGCACTGATTTGAAAAAAAAATGCCTCTTCATGCATCAAAACTCTCTGGCAGACTGCACTGGGTGATTTCTCTGAGTCTTATTAATAGGAGTGCTGGAGAACGCCATTGGGACCTCCTTCTTCTTAGGAACAGACCATGAGCATAAATCCTTGAAAGGAGCTCTAGCCACACCTAGAAAATAACTGAGCTAATGAGGGCCGGTCCACTCCCAGGTAGGTTGGTCTCTATCAGCCCTGGCATATGATCTATCACCAGTGGGACCAATGCCCTAGACTTACCTTAATTGCTCTTGTAGATAGTCCTGCTGGTATTATGACTGTGGAAATCTGGTAATTCCTGCACATTTGTGACTTATTTGCAATCACTTGGTGAAAATCAGGATCCTCCCAACCTGGGTACAGTCAAACGTGGACATCATCAAATACATGCACACATAAAGATGGCTCAAGCCTACTCTAACCTAGCATACAAGTGTCCCCAGGCATCTGCAAACCCTTGGATAAATCACAGGTCTGTGATGCTTCCTTGCTGCAGCATAGTAAGACAGACTCTCTTTCCATCTCATCCCTGAGTGTATGCACCGCAAAGAGCTATGGTGAAGGCTGTAGTTTACACTTAGTGTTGTCTTTTTAAATGTTTAAAAAAATTTTATAGGGTAATTCACAATATTTGATTACATTTAATATTCAAACACCAATCCGAACACATTATACCTTCCCACCACCATATTTGGGTGTTTCCATCCCAAAACCCAATCCCTGCCCCAAAGCAGAACCTAAATAATATAATGTTTCCCTCTAAGGTTGGTGGTCTCCTACTTTGAATCCCTTCAAATGTGACGCGGTACTCTTGGACTATAGGGTGTGTCCTATGAAGTTTCTCACAGTCACAAATGTGGCCGAGGTCCAGGCGAAGATTCACTCATGGGTGAGGCTCAGCCTGAGCATGTGGAGAGCAGCCACGAGCGGGTCTGTGGGTGGGTTCTGGAGGTTTTAGGCTGCTGGGTCTGGGTCCCTTGGACGGAGAAGGGTCTCACCCACACTTCTCTGGGGCGTCCTGTCACTCAGAGTTGTCTTAACATTGGTTATTGAGCATTTGACCAAGTCTCTGTAACCTTGACTCCATAACAGTCTTCAGATGCTCATAACAGAGTTTGCTGATCACTACTTGGCTTCCTCAGATTTGACATGAGTATTTGGAACTGTGAATGCCCACTCACTTCTACATTGCACAATCTGATAACTACTGATACTCACAACTGTTTGAATATAAACATGTTGGGTTCATGTGAGATTATTCCCTACTCAATTTCCCGTCAAACAACAGCCATACTTGAAGACAGATTAAGTTACCCACAGTGAGAGATCAAGAAATAGCGCATTGATTAATGGCAATTAATCAGTGTCATTGATTGATTAACTAATGATAATTAATTAAATCTTTCAAAGTTTCAAAGCAACCCTCCTAATGGAACATAATAAAATGAAGAGATAACTGAAGTAGAGCATGAACAAAGACAAAGGAGTACTAAAGAACGACTAGAAATTGTCAGACAAAAAATAGAGCTAATAATACAGTAGTTCAGTAGGAAAACAATGGTCTACAAAGGCACCACAGTAACATAGAGAAGCCAACAATCAAAGATAATGTAGGGGTAGCCATTAAAAAGGATCAGATAAAAGAAGAGTTTTTAAAATATCATCTTTCATCTGTTAAAATGGCTGCCTTAAAAAAATCATAAGCAATAAGTGCTGTTGCAGGTTTTGATCAAAAGTCGCCCTGAAACGCTGGTGTAAATGCAAACTGGTTCAGGCTCTATAAAATGGTATAGACATTTCTTAGAAATTGAAAAAAATATATATATATGTGTATATATATATATGTTTTTTTCCCAGTGTGTTTTCCTTTCATTTGGAACCCACATGCAGAAGTACAGAATACAAGGATTCAGTGAGATAAGGAATCCGGAGTTCCAATTTCCATCGATGGTCAAGAATCAGGAACACATTCTCCCTTGGCAAGGTATTGAAAATCAGATGGGCCAGACACGTAATACGATTTAGAGACTACCACTAGACTAGAGCTGTTACTGTCTGGATTCCATGGTCCATCAAAAGAACACATGGCCGCACACCTGTGAGATGTCAGAGTTCTTCGTCAAGACCCTGAATGCATGGTTTGAGGCTCTTCATGTTCCTGGAGCGGACAGACGCCATTGGCCTATTCTAGCAGGGAAGAATGGAGACATTAGTGGCACCTGCTTGAGCAAATCAATGAGCAATGGGATGACAAGTGATACATATGTATATGTATATACACACACGACATGATACCAGTAACCAATTTAAAAAAATAGTATCTTTCAACTTTTAGAAACTTGGATGGAATAGGAGGGGATTACCATAAGTGAAATAAATCATTGGCTGAAGGGATAGCACAGATATTGGGTGTTCGTCTTTCACTCGGCCAACCCGAGTGAAAAGGGGTGGAAGAATTAAACCTGCCCCTGGCAAGCTACCTAGAATATTGCGCCCGCATGGCAGTGCCTGGCAAGCTACTCGTGGCGTATTCGATAAGCCAAAAACAGTAACAATAAGTCTCACAATGAAGACATTACTGGTGCCCGCTCGAGCAAATCAATCAGCAATGGGAATCAGGTGTTCTTCTTCAGGTGAAATAAATCATATGATAAAAGATAAATATTAGGTTACCTCATTTATATGTGTGTTATAGAGAAGCAAGCTAAACTAAAACAACTAAACAAATCCTTAGACTCAGAACCATATCAGATTTTATTGGGCTAGGTAATAGGTTAAATGAGGACAATGACCCACTGAATTGTGGTGGACAGATATTTCTATGTTTTAAGCAGGTTTAATGTGTATATTTAAAAATCATGATATGTTACTCCTAAAGCATATATAATTGTGTTAAGCAATGTTACACTAAAACACCTTAGTAATAAAATTTATCTTGTGGCAAAGACTGTTATCACTTGTCATAAAGGACACTGAAAAAGTAATAGAGTAAAGCTTTGCAAGATATTTAAGATCAAACTATACCAGAATGCTTAACAAAACTTGGGATGATAACAAAAAAGCTGTATCTAAAATTAAATATCAAAATGCAACAGATTTTATGTGTGCACTTATTTTCATTGTATATAATTTCTATTTGTCATTTCTAATTAATTTTTTTCAAATACTGATAAAATTTCAATGATTATAAATTTTGAAGTATATATTTTTTATTTTTGTAAAGTTAGTATATTATGAAAGGAGTTTAGCATTATAGATCTTGTCTTTTATAACTTGTCTAAATGTTAAGAAATAGAACTTTACTTGCTTGAAGCTTATTTCAGAGGGAGTTTAAAAAGAGTTTCACAAATCATTTTCTTAGTTTCAACCAAACCTTGAAGGCTTGAATTTAATTGAAAATGCTAAAGTTTCATTTCAGGCTTCAGAGATCAAATCTTCTGAGAAAAGAAGGGCAATTTAAAGGCAATTATGTTCTTTGGAATGTAATATAAAATCATCCTTATTTTCAAATTAAGGATTTCCATATTAAGATCACCTCTCGATTAGTGGCTGGTAAATAGTACATTGCTGACATGAATACCTGTGGGTACCTTTAAAGGAGCTATAAGTTAATCAGTTCCCTACCACATGCTGACTTTCTAATGAAGAATGATCTGTTCCCCACATTTAAAAGGACTCAACGTTCTGACTCTTCAAACTGATTACACCTAGGTTCATTTCTTTCTGTGACAAAGCTATTATGTAGACTTGGAAAAAGTCTTAGATTCAGAGTCAAAAGTGTGACATTCAAATCTGAGTTCTACTAATGTATTGTTGCTGTATGTCTCATCATTGTTAAACCTTGTAAAGTTAATGTTTCACAATTTTTTTCTTAGAAATAGTCTGGGATATAATTTAGAATTATCTATCACTGTATCACTGTCATGCCCTTGTCCATCCATTTGCTCGAGTAGGGACCAGTAACGTCTCCATTCATCCCTGCCTCGTACTAGTGTAGCCCGATGGAGATGGTGTATTGGGGGCTCTTTCAAGATCAGGGGAATGAGGACCGTAGTTGTTACTGTTTTTGGCATATCGAGTATGCAATGAGTAGCTTGCCAGGCTCTGCCGTGTGCAATTATTTATATTGCAACAGAAGTACTGTTCTCTATATATCTCTGAGAATATCTGGAGATCAGACTAATATTAAAATTATTGAATTTAAGCGAGACAAATTATCTGCGATAACTCTATAAAGTGAGTCAAACTTAGCCAATATAGACCACTATGGAACAACAACAATAAAAATTACCTGTCTTAGACATCAGGAATTCTGCAGCAAAAGTTTATTTATGGCACCTACTCCACCATGGACTCTAAGCTACAGATCCCTTTCTGTAAATGTTAAAGTTCACAGGTTCCCTAACTCTGTAAGAGATTCCTTACAATAAATCAATAGGTAGGTTGTCATGTTATTCGTTAGGTTTCTCTGGACAATTCTAATAGTATTTAAAAAAACACCTGAAATGCTGTATGCATACAATATTAACATATTATAATTTAAAAGCATTATTACTTTCACAAATTAGATTTTGATTCCGTTCTTATTTCTTTATTTACAACATATAGTGGGTGATGTTTCTTTTAAGTAAGCAACATTCTTGGGATTTGGTTCTTGCCATTTGTCCGGGCTTTATTTGTGTGTGTGTGTGTGTGCGCTCGAGTGCACGCGCACACGCACATGCACAAGTATGTGTACACTCAGTGCTTATTGTTGAGTCTATGCTCAGGTATTGCTACTGGTGATCAGGACACCATATGTAGTGCTAGGGAAAGAACTGGGGTCAATCTTGTGCAAAACATATACTTTAAAGACTGCGCTTGACCCACTAGCCCAACAATTTGGTTTTTACTCAAAAGCAGTTCCTTGCCCTCACGGATTTAGAACACACTTTAAGTACTTTTCTCAATTTTTAATAAAACCAGTCACATAAACCATTACTCTCTGCATTTGTATTAATATATTGAAATAGTGGTTGAAATGAAAAGGATTCTACCTTTTCCTTTATCAACTATATTCTGTGATGCCACAGCATTCCTGATTAGAATACAGTATCATCACCCAGTTTAAGAAGCCAAATATTGAGTTAGCAAAACTTAGCCAAAAAACTTTTGTCAAAATTATAGCATTTGAATCCAATTGCTTCTAAATGTTCTCTATTCATTTAATTTTTGGATTTTAATTCCTCTCATTCTCAGTTGTTTTATCTTTAATTTTATCATGTCCTGTTTTTTAATCTCCTTATAAGTATATTCCTTCCATCTTTGAGGGGCTACAAATAATTTATCTTCTGAACAACGAATCCTCTGCTCTTTATAACCGTTATGCCACTGTAAATCAACTTCCCATTCACTGTTCTCCACAAAACTCTACAACATGCCGTCTTTGACTAAAAGTTAGTTCTCTCTGAAGAACACATTCCTCTGTCCTCAAATATGGAATTATTTCCATCACACAACTGACAGAGCTGTGACTGTATTTGAATGTTCCCTCCATCATCATTTCTTTTTCTGGATCCCATTGTATTCCCATGTTCCTGTTAGTTCTAAACACTCTGGTTGTAAGCTCTTTTGTCTCTCCTAATCTAGTTAGTGCCCTTCAACTCATGACATCTTTAAAAAAAATCAGAATTATTTCCTTGTCACATTCTGAATTTCTGTGATAACTTAAAGACAGCCTAACATCCCATTTTGGCAGCTCTATTACCATACTGTCCTCAAAACTTCATAGAATACTTGAGCTATAATGCCAGCCATAGCTTGTACTGAGAAAGCCTAAATGTACAGATCCATATCCCTGAATTTCCAAGTTTCTAATTTGTATCAAGATTTTCTACAATTGAACATACATATCCACAGAAATGTATCTATAACTCTTCATACTCTTTATTGTGCTACAATCTCTTGGTGCTAACTAGGTTTCCCTGAATCAATGCTACATGTGATTTTATCTACTAGCCCTAGGAGTTGACGCACTATTGGAAGAAAATATACTATTGTATGTTTGACAGAATTTAAGCAGCTATAGGGATTGAATATAAAATGGAAGGTTTGGATCATGAGTGGGCAGTGAAAAATTGAGATTGAAAATATCTAACAAAACATAGTTAAGTAGTGAGAAAATTGGATAAAAAAAGATTAGCTTTTTGGTCTTCTTACTTCAGGGATAAAGTCTTAAACATTAATGTAGATAAAATGAATGAAGCTTAACAGTTTATTGAAGATATAAATTTGTTTATAACATGAAGTATACTTTATCTTCTAAGGTAAAACAAAGGAAATCAATATTTAAGTGGAATTGAATGAATTTTGTTATTTTAAATAACACCTTAAGGCTTCAATTTTTGTTTTAAGCATTTGATAAAATAATGACTTAGTCTTACAGAGGTTGTTATATTAAAAGAATTTCAAAATCTTACCACCAAGACTTTTTAATAAACAATCTCTTGAATTTTCATTTTCATCAGGGCATAATGTAGTATTCAACTAAGTTACTGGGGAGAATAGCATATAATTTATAATCCAGGATTTTACAACTTATACTTTTTTCTCTTAAATATCTTGAGTATTATTCTCATCAAAACTAAACATCAGAATTTAATATGGCCTGCTTGCTATACTGTGATCCTTACCCTTATCAAATGTTATATTTCTGAAGTCAAACCCAAATCTGGGAAAATTCATAAAGCAGTGTTCTTCTCTCAAGTACAGAACAAAATTTAGCTTTCCAATGGACTTGGAAAAGCTTTTACAAAATTATTCACCCATGGGAAATAAAAGTAAATGAAGGGAGTGATTAATATACCACCTTTGCATTGATAATAATCACTGTATCACTGTCGGTGTCATCCCATTGCTCATCAATTTGCTGAGGGCAATTTACAATTTACAGGGGGCACCAGTAATGTCTCCACTGTGAAACTTGTTGTTACTGTTTTTGGCATATCAAATATGCCATGGGTAGCTTGCCAGGCTCTGCCAAGAAGGTGAGATACTCTCCGTAGCTTTCTGGGCTCTCAGAGAGGAGCGGAGGAATCGAACCCGGGTTGGCTATGTGCAAGACAAATGCTCTACCCTCTGTGCTATCAGTCCAGCCCTCATTGGTAATAATACAAAAAAGAATTGAGCAAAAATATAAACATGGTAGTGTAATTCAGTCTATTTTGTTTATCTTATTGAATTCTGAAAAAGGAATATCTTACTGAATTTCCACAATAAGATATTTAATTTTTATAGTTAATTTCCACAAACTATGACACCACAGGTTGGTATTTACATATATCATAATTAAAGAAGACAGATTATTTAGGAATTATAGCCAGTAATTAAGAAAGTGTTTAAGCAAGTAGTGTTCTTGAAAGCCTTGTGGAATTAATCTGGGATTTATTAGAGACAGTGCATTCTAACTCCAACATATAAAATAATGAGCACCAGGCACTATACACCTACATAGGACCAAAAGATATTATGAAAAGAAAAACTGGACCTTGAAGAAAAAGTAGTGGCATGGTTGTGAAGACTTTTAAGAAACTGGAGAAGAGCAGAAGAAAATATACACCTCTCTGTCATCACTCGATTATTTAATTCTAGGTAGTTTGTAGAACTATATGAAAATAAGAGAATAATGAAGTTGAAAAGCACTGGAAGTATGTTTTGTATTATTTCCACTGTCTTCTACTGTCACCCACCATCATTTTTCCTCTTTGTATTCTTTTTGTTTAAAGTATGACACTAAATCTAAGATGCCAGAGCACTGCATTAAGCTGAAAACATTCAGATACTGGACATGAAGCTAAAATATGATTCAACTGTCAAGATTCAGAAGAGTGCACACACATATCGGATACATATAAATACATTAAATATGTAATATGAATGTTATAATATATTATATTATCAAGGTATTTGAGAAATAAGACAGATTTCTCAAGCTTGCCTTATAAATAACTTAGAGATCGGGCTGAAGTGATAGTACAGTAGGTAGCCACTTGCTTTGCAAGCAGTTGACCTGGGTTCAATCCCTGGTATCCCATATGGTCCACTGTGTACCACTACGAATAATACCTGAGTGCAGGTCCAGGAATAGCGGGAGTGAACTAAAAACTAGAAAGAGTGAGTTGAGGGAGAGGTTTGATTAGGGACTTGGTTCCCACATGTGTCACATATGTTTATGATCTTGGGGATTTCTAATCTTCCCTTTCACTGTCGAAGGAGCACTTATCATTCCTAATAGCTTGCTAAAATGGAAAATATGAGGTGAAGATGGAATAATAAGGTTTTGAAGATTCCAGCACTCTTACACACAAACTTGGGAATTGGGTTTTTGTTATTTATCCTTAATAGTTCACATTCTGTAACAGGAGCAAACTTTACTATCAAATCTAATGACAATAATAGCATTGACTCTTTTTGTCACTCTATATTGATTTTAACTTAAACTCTTTGGATTTTTTTAAAACTTTCATTGAAATATTAGAAATGAATATGATCTTCAAATTATAGTTTCTGTGTTTTAAGTCTAATGTATGTTCACATATCATTCTGTCATTACATAGAAGTATATATGTACATATAAGTATATATATGTGTGATAGAATACTTACTTACATCAAATAGACTATAAATGTCCTATTTTAATAATTTTTCTAATGATTATATGGTGTTATTAAACTTATTTCTTTAGTTCTACTTTTTCTGTAAACTATAATTAACTTGTAGCTTACAAGTGACTGCAACTTGACACCCAGAGTACATACGATACTATAAAAGCATCTCTCTATGCTTCACCATTCATAAAATTACAAAAACATGTTATCTGATTAATCCACTTTAATTGAAGTGAGTTAGCTGATGGGTTCAAATAATGAGCTTGTTCTTCTCCTTGCGTTTAAACTTTTGACCCTCGAGTTGTTATGGGATCAGTGGAGCATAATTTGACATAACCTAGACATTCATATTTTATATAGTATCACCAAAAATGCTATAAAATTTCCATCAATGTTTTTACTGAAGCATTTTTTAAGTCTTATCTTGGTTATCATGTAACCAAATTACTTAATTTTATAGTTTATAGTTTATTTCTTTCTTCCCAATTTTTCACTGATTATCTGAGCAACCTTAATAACACAGCGGGTAGGGTGTTTGCCATGCACGTGGCCGACCCAGGTTTGATTCCTCTGTCCCTCCCGGAGAGCCCAGCAAGCTACCGAGAGTATTCCACTCGCACAACAGAGCCTGGCAAGTTACTCGTGGTGTATTTGATACAAGTCTAACAATGTAGACATTGCTGGTGCCCGCTTGAGCAAATCGATGAACAAGAGGCGACAGTGCTACAGTGCTACCTCTACAGTTTATGTGTACTTTAAAGATTTTTCCAATATTTTACAAATTCTAGATATTTGAAAATACTGAAATTTAGTCATTCCTCTCCTCTAGACAATCATCATTAATTGAATCTATTAGAGTTCCATAAGATATTGGCAATATTTTATGCATTTTGGGTTGTCTCAAGTGGATATTTACACATGTCAAATGGGAAGAAGCTAAAGATAGTCCTACTAATCATCAGGCAGAGGCAAATCAAAACAACAATCAGTACAATTGCAAACCACAGATATTGGCACACAAAAAAGAACAAGGATGACCCGTGGTGGCACAGATGCGGGAGAAAGAGACTCTCCTTCATTTTTGGTGGGAATACTGATTGGTCTAGCCATTCTGGAAAACAATATGGACATTCCTCTAAAAACTGGAAACTGAGCCCCATTTGATCCAGCAATACCACATCTGGGAATATACCTAGGGGCCCAAAACACACAGCAGAAATGCCAATGCTATGTTTATTGGGATTCTACACAATAGCCAGAATCTAACAACTTGATGCCCGAGAACAGAGAATGGATAAAGAAACTCTTTTTCTACAGAATGGAATACTATGCAGCTGTTGAAAAAGTAAAGTCATGAAATTTGCCTATAAATGGATTGACATGTAGGGTGTCGTTCTGAATGAAATAAGTCAGAAGAAGAGGGACATATGTAGAATGACTGCATTCATTTGCAGCATGTATATATATATATGCCACTATATGTATATATAAGATTAGAAGGCATAATACAGACATTATATATATGTATATATGTATATATATATATATATCTCACTGTATCACTGTCATCCCATTGTTCATCAATTTGCTCAAGTGGGAGCCAGTAATGCCTCAATTTGTCCTAGCCCTGAGATTTTAGAAGCCTCTCTTTATTTGTCCTTCCCTACAGTGCTGCATTGGAGGCTCTTTCAGGCTCAGGGGAATGAGACCCATCATTGCATTAATTTTTACTGTTTTGGCATATCAAATACAACATGGGGAGCTTGCCAAGTTCTGCCGTATAGTATATATATGTATATACATATATATCCTACATATATGTATATACATACATACATACATGTGTATATATAATGTGTGCATTATGTCTTTTAATCATATATATATATATATATATAAAGACTAATATCATGGCCTAGAAAAACAGGGGCTAGGAGAACTGGTCAATGGTTGTAATCAACCACAGTATGTGTGGGGTAGAGCGTAGATAACATAGAGAAGGGACCACTATCACAATAATACTAAAAATGATCATGCTGGACAACAACTAAGTGTTAAAATTAAGTAAAGGGATATACAGGATAAGTTTTCAGTATCTGTATTGCAATGTCCAAAAGGAGAGAGGGAGAAAGAGGAAGAGAGATAGAGAGAGAGAGACAGCTAGAGACAGAGACAAAGACAAAGAGACAGAGAGAGATGGGAGAGAGAGGGGAGAGAGAGAGAGAGAGAGAGAGAGAGAGAGAGAGAGAGAGAGAGAGGGAGAGGGAGAGGGAGAGAGTACCTGCCATAGAGACCAACTTGGGGTTGGGAGTGGGTGGTGATGGTGATGGGAGGGAAACTGGGGACACTTTTGCTTTGAAATTTATACTCGTGGAGGGATGGGTGCTGGAACACTGCATGAGTGAAACCTAATCATGAACAACTCTGTAAGGTCTATCTCACAGTGGGTAGCATTCTAAAATAATTATTCTCACTACCACACCAATATTGGCAAAGCTAAGATATCCTGCTCTAGACTTGTTATCAACACAGTCCCATGACACTTGGTGATGAGCCTCAAATATGAATCTTTTTTTGGATTCTGATTCATAAATCTATGGCCTATATCCCCATGCCTGTTTCAATGTAGATGACTAATATGTAGTCTACGTTTAATATGTACACAAAGGAAGTCCCTCAAAAACACATCCCTCTAAAAATTATCCCAATTTCAGCAAAAGGAAATATATTTTAAGCCCCAAGTGCATCAGTCTTGATTGTCTTTCAACCATATACATCTGTCTTTCATCAGCATTTCCTGTTAGAACAACCCCCAGAATATATCACAATTCAGACCAGTTTTATCAACTTCCTTTGTCCAAGTCATCAGCTCTTGTTTGGTTCTGACATTAGTCACCATCTGGATTCCATGCTTTTAACCTAAAATATTCTACTTAAACCCGCCTGCCTATGAAAATATTTTCAACTTCTGTGGTGTGTTATTAACTCTTCAGGGATTCTGGTACATTCTTCTATATTTTTCTTTCAAATGAATTGCAATTTTGGCATGAGTTATCTTTAGAAATAATTTCATTAAATTATATGTACTTTTCATGTAATGTTAGTATAAAGTCAATATGAGAGTGAACTATATTCTGAAAACTCATAGTGAAAGACTAAAGTCAAAATAATACTAATAAGAAAGCAATTGATATAAACTGAAATTAGAAGGACTGGAGAGATAGAACAGAGGAAGTGCAAATACCTTGCACGAAGCCGACCTGGGTTGGATTCCTCTGTCCCTCTTGGAGAGCCCAGCAAGCTACCGAGTTCAACGTGCCCGAATGGCAGAGCCTGGCAAGCTACCCGTGGCATATTAGATATGCCAAAAACAGTAACAACAAGTCTCACAATGGAGACGTTACTGGTGCCTGCTTGAGCAAATTGATGAACAACGGGAAGACAGTGCTACACAAAGTGTAATTACAACAGATTAAATTTTGCACCTACACCGCTACTTAGGAAAAAATAGCATTGTTATGTGATTAAAAGCATACTATCAGCAACAAGTATTTCAGAGACTGGATATTTGCACATGCACTAAAAAAAAACCATAAAAGTTGTACAGGTTTATTTGTGCTTACCAGCTAAAGTCGATCATGTGTAACTTTAATTAAAAGTGGAAAAATGTGTTTTCTTAATGCTGTGGGGTAATTGGAAGAGATAAAAAGAAAGATTGATAATGAAATGTCTTTCTTTTTCTTTCTTCAGAGACAAAGGCAAATTTTTCTGAATGCTATTTTAATGTTTTATTCAGTTTAGTAGAAAATTGAGTATTAGCTCATCTTTCGTTACCAAAATAAAAATGGCACCTTACATTTTATTGAATATATTGCATTTTGATATCAGAAATATTTTCTGTTGCTAATATCAAAGCTCCTTTAATTACTTATTAATTTACTGCCAAACTCAATTTAAGTTAGTATTTCAAGTATAATTAAAATTCTTCATGTTCATTCATTCAAAATTATTCTATTTGATATCTATCCCTCCAGCAAATTTCTAAGCTCTAAGCTCTATTTTATACACATCATATTTATATTAGATATTTTATATTAATAACTGAAACATTTCAAGATAGAACTTAGGTAAAAGTAGTTTGAAAGAAATATTTACTGGCAGTATGCTAAATTATTTCCAATCAAAGCAGCAAAATTTTTCACCAAATGTAATAAATTTCATAGTCATTACCATAATTTATTATTTTAGAATATTATGTGCATTCACTGAGTATGAATGCTAAAATATTAACTTTTGTTCTTCTATAATCTATTATTTTGATGTATATGATATTGCAAGCATTCATTGTTGATTTCTTTTACCTAAGATATCTCAGAATAGAAGATACACTGCTCATGATTTCAAATCAAATCTTATCATCTGATTCATTTTTTTATTTATGCTATATAAAGCCATTATAAACTGAGCAATCAATTTATCTCAATTTTCTGAGATAAGAATCAAATTCAGATTCTTAAGCACTCAAGATGTGCGCATTACTTCTGAGCTACATCTCTAGTCCCACCAAACCAACTCTACTGAACAACAGAAATTTTTGTTCTCACAATTTCAGGATGTTCAAATGACCACTAACTGGGAGGTCTCTGGCACTATTGTGGCAACGTGGGAAAATGCCATCGTTGACAACATCGATGAAGAATATAATCAACTGGTTCAGAATCTCCATGATTGCTCGAAAAATGCCAAGACTGGGAAAACAACAAATAGACTCCTGTCTTTGGAAACTCTTGATATCATTAGTCAACGTGGTTTGGCACGAGCCTCAGGAAATCACAATCTAACATCCAAGCTCGCAAGTTGTACAGAGAAGCGATAAAGGAAGACCTCAAAGAGAGAAGAGCAGCAGTGTTGGCCGATGCAGCAGAAGTCAGTAAAAGTATTCACAACGCTTGCCTGTCCTTCAACAACTACAAGCCAAGATGACTGCCCTCCGATATTCTGATGGATCTATCACATCTTCCAGAAGGGCAATAGAGAGGATTATTCACGACTTCTACTTGGATCTTTTTGACACCCACATTTACCTGCCCAAATACCAAATTCCACAGGATGGATATGTTATCCCCAACGTCCTCCCTTCCGGAAATCCAACATGCCATTTCATCGGTAAAGATGCATACAGCACCCGGTCCAGACAAGGTCAGATCCAAACACCAGAAGAATCTGTCACCAATACTCGCCAATACACTGGCTCGGCTCCTTACATGCTACCTGTCTGAATGCAAGGTTCTGTCCCAGTGGAAAACCAGCAGGACCATTCTGTTGTACAAGAAGGAAGACATGCACGACATTGGCAACGATCACCCAATCTGCCTATTATCCATTGTCTACAAGTTGTTTACTCGAGTCATCCTGAATAGAATATGCAGAACACTAGATGAAGGGCAACCATGTGAGCAAGTCAGGTTCTGAAAAGGATTCAGCATGATAGACCATATCCGCACAGTGACCAAGCTCACTGAAGTTTCACGAGAGTTCAAGATGCCAATCTGCCTAATGTTCATCGATTTAAAGAAGGCCTTTGATTCTGTTGAGACTGAAGCAGTCATCGAAGCCCTAGCCAAACAGCACCTTCAAACTCAGTATATCAAAATCCTCCATGATCTGAATTATGGATTCACCATTAGGATCTTACCATTTTACAAGGAAGTGATCATTGATGTAAAGAGAGGGGTTCGGCAGGGTGATACCATTTTACCGTAACTCTTCAGTGCCACCCTTGAAAACATTATGCAATGGCTGGAATGGGAAGGAATGGGAGTGAAGATAGACAGTCGGCAACTACACAACCTCTGCTTCGCTGATTACATCGTTCTCATAATGCCAAACACTAGCCAAGCGGCACAAATGCTGACTGACTTAGACCTCCAGTGTGGAAAGGTCGACTGCAGCGGAATCTCAGCCAAATGATGTTTATGAAAAACAAACTAGTCCCTGATGCTCCATTTGCTCTCAATGGAACAAACATCTCTGGATGCAGCAGCTATGTGTACCAGGGTTGAGAACTCAACATGAGGAAGGACTTGGAGCTAGAAAGAGAGCAGCGTGGAACACCTTCAAGACTATCAAAGAAGTGGTCAAGAGGACAAAGAAACTCCGACTCCCGGCACATCTTTTCAACTCCACGATTCTTCCTGCACTAACATATGCCTCAGAAACCTGGGCCCTATGCAAACAGGATGAGATTGTCATTCACGTATCTCAAACAGGAATTGAAAGAGCTATGCTACGAGTATCACATTTCACTCAAGTGAGAGAAGGAATCCCGAGTTCTGACCTCCATTGATGGTCAAGAATCAGGGACGCTGTCTCATTTGCCATGGCATCAAAAATCAGATGGGCCGGACACGTAATGTGATTCCTTGATGACCGCTGGACTAGAACTGTTACCAACTGGATTCCACGGGACGTCAAAGACCATGTGGCTGCCCACCTATGGGATGGTCAGACTTCTTTGTCAAAACCTTGAATGAATGACTTGAGGCTCTTCCTGTTCCTGGAGTGAGCAGATATCTTTGAGCTACACTTGCATGGGACAGGGACAAATGGAGATGCTACTGGGGCCCACTGGAGCAAATGGAAAATCAATGGGATGACAAGTGATACAAGTGATACAAATTCAAAAGTGTTTAGTGTGGTGCTTTCTTTTTATTTATTATTTTATTGAATAACCGTGAAAAAATACAAAGCTTTCAAGTCTAAGTCTCAGTCATATAATGATTAAACCCCCATCCCTTCACCAGTGCACATGTTCCCCCACCAAGAACCCCAATATATCCTCCTCCCACCCCCATCATTAGTGGCTAATGATCTTCACTTTATTCTCTCTATACTTTAAATACATTGAATATTTCATTAGAGAACTCACTATTATTATTTGAAATTTCCCCCCAACAATCAAACCTGCTGAAAAGGCATCATTTAATAATTTGTTTTCCATTGCTGAGAATGAAGACTATGAGCTCGCACGGCCGCGACAGCGGCCGCATGGTTTTGGATTTCTGATATTTTAGCTCAGTTCACATCTAGATGCACTTCTGTAAGAAGCCACTCTGGGTGCCAAAAATGGGTTAGAAGACCTCTCAGATCATAGTCTTAGAGGAGCAGAGGGTCCGTTTTGCGCATGGAAGCTGCGGATCTTATCTGGGCGGAGAGTGTTCTGGTAACGTCCCCCATCCCAAAATGAGGCCTTTCTGTAAGAAGCCGCTCTGGGTGCCAAAATGGGTTAGAAGACCTCTGGATCATAGTCTTTAAGGAGCAGAGGGTCCCTAGTGTAGTGCTTTTTAATGGGAGCTCTGAGGAACAATGTGTCCCATTCTTTGCTCCCAGTTTCAGGTAGATTATGGAAAACCTTGACATTTTGTAGCATCCTGTTCTACTGTTTCCTCTCTCTGGACCACTTCTGTGCTTCCAAAGTGTCTATTTAGTTAGTTTTAACTTTTGTTTTCATTTTGTTTTTGAGTCACACCTTGCAGTGCAAAGTGCTTACTCCTGGCTCTGTACTCAGGATTCATTCCTAGCAGTGCTCAAGGGCCCATAAGCAGTGCTGAGGATGTAATTGAGGTCCTTTGCAAGCAAGGCAATTGTCCTGCACATCTTAGGATTTCTCCAGCTCCCCCAAACTGCCTCTTTAAAAGGTGTCCAGTCAGTTGCTCTTAGTACTTCTACTTCAATTAAATTCTCATCTAAGTAATAGTAACTACAAAAATCCCAATTCTAAAAGAAGCCATGTTCTGAAGAACTGGGTGTACCTGAATTATTGGGCAGCCTATTACAGATGGGGAAACACTATTTAACTGTATGAAGTTGAACACTAACCGTATTAAAGTTCAAACCAATTGATATACTCTTCTGAAAATTTACATCAATCCCACATGAAACATAAGCACTCCCCAGTTCCAAGGTCTCCATTATTTTTAATCCATCTCAACCATAAATCTAAATTCTCATCTGTCCATGCAGCCAGGTTTAGCTTTCATTGTTGCATAAGTTGCATAACATATTGTCACAACCAAGTGCTGTGCTATACCATTCCCTGTGCGTAGAACCCCAGAAGAAGGACAGTATTCTATGTATTTCCTCTGCCTCTATAAGTCCTCACAGGAAAAATTTTCTTTTGTTTGGGTATGATATTTTCAAGACCTTTGCAATTGTGTGTCAAGGGACTCCATGTTATTAGACAAGATTTTGCAGGATATCTCATGGATAGTACCGTCATTACTCCTGACGTCTACCTAGATGGTCATTAGCCTCATTAATTACACAGTCACTCCAGATGAAGCATCTTATAGATGTTCTCTTTAGCATGTTTTGGAATCCTTCATAGTATAAATAGGCGAAGAATTTTCCAGGTCAAGTTTTAGTTTCTGTATATTTAACATTGGGCTGGAGAGATAGCACAGTGGATAGGGTATTTGGCTTGCACGAGGCCGACCCGGATTCGAATCCTCTGCTCCTCTCGGAGAGTCTGGCAAGCTACTGAGAGTATCACACCCACACGGCAGAGCCTGGCAAGCTGCCCGTGTTGTATTTCATATGCCAAAAACAGTAATAGCAAGTCTCACACTGGAGACATTACTGATGCCTGCTCGAGCCAGTCGATGAGCAATGGGATGACAGTGACAGAGACAGTGAGATTTAACATTTCCTTATTAGTTTTTTCATTCTCCTCACGTATTCATTTTAGAGAAACTGTCTATTTCCATTATCAAACACTTATAAATTCTATTTCTCACTAATACTCAAAACACAAACTATCGAAGTCCTGTGTCGTTTGTTAATAAAGACAAATGTTATTAAATGTTCATATGGTTTTTGAGGATTTTCATTGTACATGCTAGTTTTACTGTGAAATGATTTAACATACAACTAATTGTTGCAAAAATCATGTTATCCCCTATTGATATAAAATTTGAAATTTTTTAAAATTAAAGCTAATCAACAGAATATTCCATTTACTTTTGTGTCCAAAACTAAAGTTAAAATGTCACATTGCTTTGGTGCCTAAACAACAAATTTCCATACATGTTTTTACGTAATTTATTTACAAATTATGGTAAGTTCAGCCTAAATATTTTGTTAAATTCATTTGCTCCTTAAATGTTGTTAAAGGCCCCACTATCTGCTTTAATCAAATAAATTTTCTTTGTTTATTAAAATAAATTCATTTATTTTACTCCTGTTCCTGAGATATAACAATTATTCTGTTTATTAAACATAGTTTTGAAAAAATTAGGTTCTGATGGCAAATATTTAAAGCTGCAGTAGTTGCTTTATTATTACTCTAAAATATACCCTCTGGGGCACCCCGAGTGAAAACGGCCTGGTGTGGAGTCCATGGACACATTATAAGACAATTTCTACCTCTTTTCCATAATTACCACATCATATATGATAGAGTTTAGAAAGTATACAACAAATCATAAATATATATATACATATATGTGTATATATAAATATACATATATATAGACACACACACACACATATATATACCTCTTGGAGAGTCCAACAAGCTACCGAGAGTATCCTGCCCTCACAGGCAGAGACTTGCAAGCTATCTGTGGCTTATTCAATATGCAAAAAGCAGTAATAATAAGTCTTATTCCCCTGAATCGTTGGGAAAGACGAGTAAGGAGAGGCTGCTAAAATCTCCGGGCTGGGAGAAATAGAGACATTACTGGTGCCCGCTCGAGTAAATCGATGAACAATGGGATGACAGTGATACAGTGATACCTTGATTATTATCTTTATATGCTCAGTAGGATAAACAGTATGTTTCATGAATATATCTAAAATTGTAGATGTTTAATTTTAAAGCTGAGCTAGTCAACTGAGAAAATATTTGGTAACATGAAGTTATTCTCTACCTATAGCTTCTCAGTTAACAGATTTAGGGAAGCTCATTATTTTATAAAATACATATTCATTTGAAGATATAACTTTTAAAATTAAATAGTTTAGTATGACTGGATTTATGTATTCCTGAAGGCATATATTGTTTGAGTCATTTTACAAAGTGCAAATAAGCACACAATAAATGGATTTTCTTTTGACCTTGTTACTTTTCTAATTACTGAACTTGAATTGGTCATCCAGGAAGTAAATGATAATCATTTTGCAGGCCAGGTGCCTCCATGCATTACACAAACTGCTTACTGCTTGGCAAATAAAATAGATGGGATGTGCAGAAAGAATTTCGAGTAGCATGGTTAGACAGGGCCATTACATTAGCACTATTGTTGCATTTTAAATCATATAATGGGAAAATAAATGTAAACACAATAAATAAACATAAGGAATCACTAGACCTCTGGACAAATACCAAAGAACTCTCATTATTACTTTTGTTTCTTGTGAGTGGCTCTGACGGTATAATAATGCTTGTATCAATATTTTGCTGTTAATAACTTCCATATATTTATGTGGTCTTCTCATCAAAAAAACTAAAGCATCCATAAAGAATAGGCATTTATTAAATTCAGTCCAATATCCACAAGGTGGTTGTTAACTCTTATTCAGATATAGAAAGATTTTTTGCCATCAAAGAAGAGGACATACATCAATTTGCTAATGTATATTCTCTGTAAACCTAACAATTAAAATTTTAAAAATGTAAAACTTGTTTGTTTATAGCATTTCCTTTTTTTTAACTTGGTCAAGAAGTTTCGCCTCCACTTCAGGTTTTATAAGATAACATGATTATAATAATATCTGTTTCTTAAGGCACAATAATGAAATACTATCAGATATAATATACTTGCAATAGTCAATGTACTCAGGCATGAAAGCTCCTCTAGATATTAGGCTATAAAATTCATCATGCATAAAAATGATATACATATTATAAAATATTCCCCATCAGCCTCAAACATTTTGTTCAAACACATCATTATTTTTCTTTTGAGAGTGCTCTCCACAGTGCCTGCTAAATTGTTTCCTAGTGTAAACCAACACTTCAAACTTCCAAAATGATTGCAGTTTTCTCAGAGCCTTCAGTGAAATCTACTTATTATACACTAATACTGGAGCCCTTTCCCTTTGCCCAAATTGCCCGTATTCTTGGTTGCTGTGATGTAGTTACTGACAGAAGAATCAATGACATCAGCAATTATCTCTTCTACACTATCAAGTGAGACATTTTCAATATCTCACTTGTATTAAATTATGTCAGAATCCTATTAGAATTTTATAGACATTCTTATCCCTGTATACTTATATTTAATGCTGAATCTGCATTAATGATTACAAATGATTTGATCACATTCAAATGTTTCAGTTTATTCTTACATTCAGTTTACCATATAATTCTGCCAAGAAATTATGATGCAAATGCAGAAAAAACAGGAAATGTAGAGAAAGAGGCTAAACTTTCACCTGTGTGGAATGAGCAAGGTACTGAAGGATAAAGTCATCCAATTCATCTTGACACCCAAAGACCTGCAATAAATAATATTTCTTCCTGTTCACATGGGAGATGATGGATATAAGGAAGGTGTTGAGCAGAAGAAGAAAAAAGACTACTCTGTATCTAGTCAGAAATTAATCTGAAGAGTGTCATTTGACAATGCTGTCTCTAATATGTGTACCTTCAATGTCCACAAAGGAAAAATCAAGAAATAGAAAGTTGTAGAAAGAAAAAGTCAGTGGTTGAGCATGCAACATGTCTATAAAGAGAAGCATTCTTCTAAAATCTTACCTCAAAGCATCAAACCTTGAATGTGATGCTCCAAAACTGAAGACAAAGCTACAGTGTTGACCTGAAACACATGAAGGATGTGCAATGTGACATCATAAAATTTGGAGAGGAAGCACACTGCTTCAAAATGGAGAAGAAACTTCCTAATGCATAAAACAGTTGAAAACTTTTGGAATCATCACTTTACTAGCTTCTATACACATTTTCTGATGACGTAGAATAAATTGAAAATTACCTCTTGGTACTATTGAAAGGGCATCATATCTGTGAAAGAAACTCAAGAAAGGTGGATAGGAGTTGTGCACACAGAGAAATCTTGAGGATCTGAGAAACCAGCTATTGGCAAAGGCATAGATGGACCTATAAGAATACTTGTGACTTGGGGCTGGAGCAAAAGCACAGCGGGTAGGGCGTTTGCCTTGCACGCAGCCGACCGGGGTTCAATTCCCAGCATCCCATATGGTCCCCTGAGCACTGCCAGGAGTAATTCCTGAGTACATGAGCCAGGAGTAACCCCTGTGCATTGCCAGGTGTGACCCAAAAAGCAAAAAATAAATTAAAAAAATAAAAAGAATATTGGTGCCAGCCTTTCCCAAGTACCTTTCCCTCTTGTGACTCTGGATACTGTGTAGAGTTCTGGGAATATTAAGGGAACCCCTGGTCATCACATTCACCAGAAAGGAGCTGGATTCACACTGTGAGAGCCCAGAGATCATGGTCAATGTGAATTTGACTCAGCATAAACAAACTACTTATTACTGAAATACTGGCAACCACAGTGGAACACCTGCATAAGCTCTCTATAAAACTCAGTTGACTTAATCATTTTCAGTCTAAGTTCCTCTTACCAGTTATACTTTTTTAATTGATTATTTTATTAGTATATGTTCTCCACACCAGGCTGTTTTCACTCAGGGTGCCCCAGAGAGGGGTGAGTGAGAACCTTCCCCAACCCAAGGAGCTGACCCCCCTAATGGCTGCAGCACTCTAGACCACTTTCTGGACACTCCGGCCAAGCCTCACGCATGAATGAAGTCCCACGGAACCCAGATAATGGGGAACTTTGTGACCTTGGACTGTGGACTCAATGGGACCCAGAAGCAGAGATTCTCTGCCTACTATCCTCCAATCTCTTATAACCCAGGGATCACACCCATAAGCCACACCCTGCCATACCCTGCCGGCACCAAATGATCTCATCGGCCACTCTCCAGATATCAATGGCTGCTCCTCCCAGATGGGAGTATAAAGCGAGGTCCCCATAGCCATGCCACCAGATTCCATGCCAGACTATTTTCACTCTGGGCGCCCTAGAGCGGGCAGGTGAGAACTCTCCCTGCCCCAACGGACCTAGCCCTGGCAGCCGACCTCCACTACCCAACTGCCACCACTCTCCTTGACTCTTTCCTGATTGCATGGCCCCTTTGCAGCTGCATGACTTATTACAAGACACTTTCCACCCATTTTCCATAATCACACACCATATTTGATGGAGTTCAGACAGTAGACAACAAATCATAGAGAGTAGTATATATGTATATACCTCTCAAAGAGCCTGGCAAACCACTGAGGGTATCCCACCCACACGGGCAGAGCCTGGCAAGCTGTTCATGGTATTTTCAATATGCCAATAACAGTAATGGTAGATCTCATTCCCCTGACCCTGAAAGAGCCTCTAGTCATTGGGAAAGACGAGTAAGGAGAGGCTGCTAAAATCTCAGCTTGGAGGAATAAAGATGTTACAGGTGCTCGCTTTTATAATCTTCTTTGATTTAAGAACAGGATGACAGTGATAAAGTGATACAATGATACAGTGATTATATATGAGATTTGTTCATATAATGTACTTTGAAAATTTTTATTAGACATACAATGTTTCATCACTGATCCGACCCAAAGTGTCAACTTCCCTCCTCCAGTTTTCCTAGATTCCCTCTCCTACCTCTGCACCCCAGCCCAGCCTGCTGTATTGACAGCACCATATCATGTTTGGTTGTTATAGTTTGGGTCTTATGGTTTCAGAGTTGTTGACAGCTCAGACATGTAGCTCTATCATTTCTTCACACCACCGTTTACACAAATCCTCTTCCCCTTTATCCCCTCTTGCTTCCCAACTATCTTTTCTCCACACATCACTCAATTTTTTTCCTTCTCCTTCCTATACGTATGTATTTTCTCATCACAATAACACCGTAGCACTGTCGTCCCATTGTTCATCAATCTGCTTGAGTGGGCACCAATAACGTCTCCATTGTGAGACTTGTTACAGTTTTTGGCATATCAAATATGCCACAGGGAGCTTGCCAGGCTCTGCCGCGTGGGGGAGATACTCCTGGTAGCTTGCCAGGCTCTCCGAGAATTACGGAGGAATCAAACCAGGGTCAGCCACGTCAGCCGTGTGCAAGGCAAACACCCTATCCACTGTGCTATCTGTTACTCCAGTCCTTCTCATCACAATACTGCATAATATTATCTCAATATTCTTTTTGATTTAAATGAAATGTTTACTCTTACTTAATGTTTATATGAACAAATTCAAAAGAATAAGGACTATCTGGAGGCAATAGCTATAATAAAAAATATGTGGTAGGAAGTTGATTTGCCTGAATATGTTTCAATTGTTATTTATTTATTTATTTATTTATTTATTTTTGTCTTCAGTTCTCACCCATCTCAGGGCTTACTGCTGACACTGCACTAAGGATTCACTCCCTGCAGTGCTCTGGGGACCATATTCTGTGTTAGTAATGTGTCTGCTGTGTACAAGACAACTGAATTCTTAAGATCTTTCCACTGTTTTAAAATATTTTCAAGAATAAGATCTTATATAACTATGTAATATATTATTCTATTAGTCACAAATTCAAATTCAAAATCCAGTGCACAGTTCAGAGAAAATTTAATATTTTTCAGCCATGTCCTGTTTTTTTTATTTTTTAAAATAGTCTTTGTTGCTAAGTTTGTTTAAAATTTCTTTCTGTTTAACATTTTTAAGTTACTGTAGAGAAAAATAATAAAAAATGTTTTCTTCTGATTCTAAACATTTTCTCAATTCCCCAGTCCTACCTCATTGCAGAAACATAGGAAAGAGGTAAAATGGAGATGCAAATTTATTTAAAAAAATGCCCAATTGAAAAGAAAAGAACAGTGAAAATAATTTGTACATAGCTTAACATCAACATGAAACACCTTATCCAAATGATACCAGTGAAAGACTGTTATGGATCCTGAACTGTGGCAAGCTGGGAAAAGTACCAGAAAGAGGCACTTCCAGGTGCTTGCAGAAGGGGAACAGACACCCTTTGGGGTTAGAGGGAGGAGTGGAAATGGATATTATCTAAGTAAAATGAGGTGCCATCAATGAGAAAGGAAAACTGTCTCCTCCGTGTTCTCTTCCTTCTAACACACTGCTAGATTCAAGGGCAACATTCACGGACCTTGGGAGAGACAAAGACAAACCACATGATTAGCACAAGCACAGAACAGAATTCTAAAGAGCCAGAGGAATGAATGTGCAGGATAACTGAAATTCTGAAAACTGTTGTGGTCCTTGAAAAAATGAGTAGGCGTTTCAATGCTTTCAAAGCTTCAAAAGATGTAGGAATCACTTACAAAATTGTTATAAAACAACTTCTACTTTATTGGCCGAGGATTCTGAGATCCTGCATGGCTGTCATTGATATCGTTGTGATGTGGAGTTTCATTAAATATAGTGTTTAGGGAAAGGAAAGTTAAAGGGACAAGAATATTTAATTGCAGAAGGAATAGCAGAGACAAAAAGTCAAGGGCACTGCTGTCTAGTCTGGGTGAGCGAGCATGCTTATTCAGTTAGCTTACTGAAACAAGATAGTCAAACTCGGGAGGACAGAGTCCTTAGACAGAATAAATGTTTAGTTTGTGCACAGGTGCGTGCTGGTATCTACCCGGACCAAGACTCCGAATTTACAAGAGCCAAACGTTTCCTGAATACTTCCTGTTTCAGTGAAGCACAATGAACTGCATCTTTAAGGTCCTGCAGGGAAGTCAACCATGGCAGATACACTCTTTCCAGACACAGAAATGATTGTTCATGAATGAAAGAACTTAAGCCCGAAGCTCAAGTTATTGTTTCAGATCACAAACATAAGCGTTCATCCCATAAGTAGCAGGGCAGATAACTCAATTGTCTGCAGATTATAGTGGATGCATAAAATGCAAACACATTATATACCTAAGTGTTTTGAGACACACACACATGTATTTACATGTTCTTTTTTGGCAGTGCTAGCAGTTGGATCCTGTCCTTCTATATGTGAGAAGATTTAAATGTATATTTTTTACCTTCCTTAAAAGTTAAAGAACTTCCTCTTTACTCTGTCAGCCTCACTAGAAGTTTTACAATATGTATAATGTGATGCCTAAAACATCATTTGCTGTGTTTTATGGTAACTTCACCTTTGCAATTTTGAAAAACAGCTAAACTATAAAGCTACTGCAATATTTTGAAATGCTATCAACTACAAATAAAGTTCCACTTTCTACATCTCTTTACCCAGTCATTTCATTGAATGTCTTTCAAAAGTTAGCCAATATACATTTAGTATATAAAAAAGTTATTTTGATTTTTATTTTATCGGAATTTAGTCTCCCTAGTTGTGTTTAGAATGGCCAAGGTCCATCCCAGAGATTTACAACTGCTGGGCTGGAGATTCAGTGCCAAGACATGAAGATAAATTGCTCCTTGAGCCCTTGTATGGTAGGAATTCTCTGTGCACACTTGGCAGCACTCAGGCTCCAAGACACTTCACTATTCCCGAAAATCATGTGTTGATGGGAACAGAATTGATATTGGCGAGATGAAAGCACATGCCATAACCTCTGTACAACCTTTCCAATCTCTGACTAAATTTCTTTTCTTTTTCCTTTTTGGGTCACACCGGCGATGCATAGGGGTTACTCCTGGCCTTGTGCTCAGGAGATACTCCTGATGGTGCTCGGGTATCATATGGAATGCTGGGAATCGAACTCGGGTCAGTCGTGTGCCAGGCAAATGCCCTACCCGCTGTGTTGTAGCTTCAGCCCCATCTGACAAAATTTCTTGAAAAATAAATCATGTGGAGAAATTTTCATACTTTTATTAAATCTGCATATTTTCCTTAGAGAAATATCTAACTACATTCATTGTATTAATTGGCTATTTAGTTTGTCTATTGCTGAGCTTCTACTATATTCTTTTTGTATCCTACATGCAAGTCCATTATCAGATGAGATGTCTGTAGGCTGTCTTTTTACGTTCTTAATGACTTTCTTTGAAGCACAAATGTTTTTTATTCTGGTGAAGTCTAAAAAATAAAATTCTTTGTCACTTGTACTTATGTTATTTTATCTAAAAATGAATGTCTAATTCAAGTTAACAAAAAAATGTTTTTTTTCTAAGAGTTTTGAAGGGTTGACATCTAAGACTATGTTTCACTTTGTGTTACTTTGTTATGATTCAGAGTTTAAATTTATAATTTTGCTTCTAGAAATACAATTATTCTACCTTTGATTTCTGTTGTTGTAAAATTTGGGGGCATAAAATTTGTCTAATAAAATGTTTTTTTATAAAACTATAAGAGCACTTTTGTACTGTTGTAACACTGTTGTTCTGTCATTCATCAATTTGCTTGAGTGGACACCAGTAACGTCTCCATTGTGAGACTTGTTACTGTTTTTTGGCATATCAAAACATCAAGAGTAGCTTGCCAGGCTCTGCCATGTGGGCAGGATACTCTTGGTAGCCTGCTGGACTCTCCGAGAGGAACAGAGAAATCAAACCCAATTCAGCTACATTTAAGGCAAACGACTTACATACTGTGCTATCGCTCCAGGCAAAAAATATATATATAATAATTTATAGAAATGCACTTTTAGGTAATTTAGCCCAAAGTCTCCTTAACACATAAACTTGTTTGCCTAAGGTGATCCTACTGACAATTATGAATCCAGAACATTCACCCAAAATCTACAAAAAAAAAAAAAACTAACAAATGGAAGGTAAGAAATTAACTGAAACACACCCACACAGATATTATGAAATATATTTTGGAAGAAGCAAAGTTAGTGCTATGATATCATTTAATACCTGATTCTTCAAAGAATGTTGGGTAAGCATAAAATAATGAAAAAAACACAAACAAATAAAAATAAAAATTTCTGAGACTATAATCAAGAAAAAATATAAACAAGTAA